>NC_137917.1:13047266-13052266 GCF_963457725.1 Sprattus sprattus | reverse complement strand
ATAACACACACGGACTCTGTCCTTTTCCATTTCCTGTTATCACCAACTCTGGTCTTTCTCAAAAACTACAAGTATGGGGGGAAAAAATCCAAAAGAAAACTTAAGATGCGTTTCCTTGAGAAAATCTCAGAGGATCGCTCACCCTCTCCCAGCCAATGGCAGATTACACAGCCCTAATGCTGATAATTAAAATGATATAATCTGGATTACACAGGCCTAATGCTGATAATTATAATTGTATCATCTGGAACACATGAGCACACAGTCAAACAGTATTCAAAATGATTTGATGGTCTTCATTTGTTGTGTGGAATAAGATACATATCTTACACAGATGAAGGTAAAAAAATCTTACCGTCTGTCTATTTATTAAGTTGAAGGTATACAGTGTTAAAAGACTAAAGTGTTACAAATTCTACCCACCCACCATGCTTTAAGCAATGAGACTTAGATCAGCTTGACATCTTCACAGTCAGTGTGATTAAGTGTTCTGGTACAATGAGTGCAAATGAAGGTACAGACAAATAGTCTCACTGTTTTAAAATGACGTACCAGATATATCCAATAATACACTGAGAAACTCACGTCTTTGAGAGTGAGTCCGATGGTTTGTGGTGTGGCCTGTGTTGAGTATACTTGTTGCTTTGTATTTGATCGACATTCATTTCCCCCAAGAGGTATGTATGAAAATCAAAAGCGTGTCTGTTGTCTGACAATTAAGTCTTTTTAATACATGAAATATGGTTACATTGATTAACTCTCAACCCATCACCCATCACTCCCATTTCAATGGAAGAGTAAGGATGGTGTATGAAATTCTCTGTTACGGATCTACTGGGGTTCATTTTAGTTGGGGATGAGAGTGGTCATGTGACCACAATAATTCTACGTTTACACTGGTTTGACAAATAGTTGATATGTACTAGTTTGTAATTATGTGGTGTGAAATAAAGATTTTTTTACAAATTGATCTTTGTTCATATCCACGACCATTGAAATGGCAGAACATAATCTTAAGCATAGTTCAATAAATTCAATCTAGGCCTATGCAAGGAACCGGTGTATTTAACATCACGGGGAGGCCATGTTAAAAATGTGTAAATAAGTAGTCTAAAGCTAAATGTGTAAATAAGAAGCTAACAGCAGCCCTACAGTCAGTGTTAACTACCAGCTGATTACTTTGCTGGTGCAGCCTGTCACTGTGTGCTGACGTGGACTCTAAATGCTGAAGAAGGTGGAAACACTGATATCACAGCTTATTGAATATCTATTCAAACCTTTTGTTAATGACACTACTAGTACTTCGCTTCAGACTGGCATCTTTTCTGATAAGCTGCTGTCCTGTGCTGAGCTGATATGGAATATGGCTGCCTGGCCTGTGGCTGATTTTAGTTTTGTTTATTGATAGGCGATGTATTAATGGGACTTTAAGCTTGCATTCTGCTTGGGATCCACCCAGCATTCCTTTCTGCTTTGAGCACCTTGTTTGGATCAGTGGCTTGTCACTTTGAAAACACACAAGCAGAACATAAGCTTGAATGTCGGCTGTAAATAATCCATAGTGTTAGGGGTTTCTTCTTTTATAAAAATAACCCCACAGCAAATGAGTATCCAACAAGTCGGTTGAAATGTCCGGGGCTATGTGAGCTGTGAACATGAATGTAGGTGACAGTATAATGTTGCTAGTGGCTAAGCTGCAAGCAGAGCAATGCTGTGTGATTGAGCAGTCACCAAAAAAAAACAGAAGCAGAAAAACAGGAAATCGTCACCAGGTCAACCCATTTCCCGAGCTAATTAAACCTGGCTGTGGCAAGTTTGGGGGGAGATAATTCCGTGTGTATGGCAGACGCGGAGAGCGTTCGGCTGCACACCGGAGAACTCCTTAGCGCCGTTAATTGTGCCGGTCTTCTCCTCGCGGCAGCGTAATTAGGAGGGAAGTGCAGTAGCATATCCGGCCCGTGAGTAATTACGGCCGCTAATACATTTTCAAAAACTCATCAGTGGCCACGATCAGAGCAAGCAGCGCCGGTGAACGGGTGTCGTCTGAAGGGCCGATACGCGCGGACAGACAGGTCGGCGGGCCATGGGGCAGGGGGGGGTGGGGTGGGGCGGGGAGTGTATCGTGGAGAGTGAGGGAGTGAAACAGCATCACAATGCCAATGAGAAAAGAGAGGAAAGCAGGAATTCTAATTCAAATGAGTTTCTATTGGCAAAAACCCACTCTGAATTTTGCCAAAGCATTTATCATCAAAAGATAAAAAAAGTAAGACACTGTCAATGTGAGAAGAACAAGGTGCTTTTGTGGAAACAGTCGAACCTATTAAATGTTTATTGATGCACATGATGTGAACATTTGGCTCTGTGTCTGTGTTTGTGTGTGTGTGTGTGTGTGTGTGTGTGTGTGTCGACTGTCGGGCAAAACATGACACATATTTTTGTTCATATAGGTGTTTGTGAGTTGCCATGGTATTTCTGAATGTGCTAATATTCACATATGTCTGTGTGTGTGCGTTTGTTTATGCATATCTTCATGTGCATGCCGTGTGCATGAGCATGTGTGTGCATGCATGCCTGTGTGTGTGTGTGTGTGTGTGTGTGTGTGTGTGTGTGTGTGTGTGTGTGTGTGTGCGTGTAAGGTGACAGGAGGTGGCCGGGCTCCCCGTGACCATCTGTGCTGTGCTGTGGCGTGGCGGACCACCAGAGCAGCCTGTGAGTTGGCAGTGGAGGGGAGCTCTGCATGTTTAAGAAGATAATGGACAACAAAAGAGAGAGGCTCTTCACTGGCTTTGGCTCTATGGGCCTGTCTGTGTCTCTGGGACTGACCGTCTGGGCCTGTTTGTCTTTGTGTATGTGTGTGTGTGTGTGTGTGTGTGTGTGTGTGTGTGTGTGTGTGTGTGTGTGTGTGTGTGTGTGTGTGTGTGTGTGTGTGTGTGTGTGTGTGTGTGTGTGTGTGTGTGTGTGTGTGTGTGTGTGTGTTTGGTGTGTGTGTGTGGGTGTGTGTGTGTGTGTGTGTGTGCGTGTGTGTGTGTGTGTGTGTAGTGTGTGTGTGTGGGTGTGTGTGTGTGTGTGTGTGTGTGCGTGGTGTGTGTGTGTGGGTGTGTGTGTGTGTGTGTGTGTGCGTGTGTGTGTGTTTGTGGGGGGGGGGGGGGTGTGGGGGTGTGTGTGTGTGTGTGTGGATATGTCCTTTTCTGTGTGTGTGTGTCTGTCAACACATTGTGTTTTTTTAATGTGTGTCTGTGAGTATTGCCATGACGCCTTCAGTGTGTTAATGTGTATGTGAGTGTGTATGTGCATATGCGTGTGTGTGTGTGTTTATGTGTTTCTGTGTGATCTGTACCCCTCGGAGACGGCAACCTCCTTACCAAGTGCCCGGCACATGGCGCCCTATTAAGGCGGTGCAGTTAAGCAGGCAACAGATTGGTGTGGAGAGTACCTGGGGGTCGTCCCTCATGCGTCCCCCTCACCCCACCCCCACCCCAGCTCTCCCTCCAGTAGCCGTGCCTCACTAGTCCCATTCTTTAACATACAAATTGCCTTTTTGTGTTGGAGTAGCTCATATTAATTGCACACACCATTTGGTACTGCTTGTTGAAAGCCGGGGGTCTTTATTCTTTCTCTCCCTCTCCCTCTCCTCTGTCCCTTCATCTCCCCTCCATCCCCTCTTCTCTCCTCTCCTCCCCTCCTCTCTCCTCTCCTCTTCTCTGTTCTGTGATTGTGTGAGGAGATTAGCCGTGGTGAGATCTCTGGGCATTAGTCCGCCAGCTTCACAACCTCTTCTTTGTAGGCAGCATGTTGACATCTGAAGGGGCAGATTCTTGATTGCCCCCCCACCACACACACACACACACACACACACACACACACACACCCACTGGTCTATTAAGGTTAGGGCCCTTGCTCAGCTGCAGTGGCTGCTCTGAGAGACCCAGGGTGAGAAGGGCTCTTTGTCGGTGCCTCTGATCTTTCTCTTCAGGGGGCGCTAGGTGGTTTATGTGTCTGCTGGCATCCCTCTCTTCAGGCGGACACATAGCTGAGGTGGTAGAGTAGGCTGTCATAACACACAGCACCAGTGATGGCCGCAGCACAAGTCTTTATCAATGACAGGATAGTAGATTGTCAAAACATGGTTCACAAAACATGGACAGATAACAATAAAATAGGTCAGTAGTATTCTTGAATCTGTGAACTGTCTGTTGGAACGACCACTTCATTTTTCACAGGTACGTTTGGGTTGCATGTAAAATCAATTAAGAGTTCTAAATCATTGCAGAGTGTTGTTTGACTCAGAGGTGTTTATGCGCTCGATGAAGCAAGTGAGGATGGAAAAAGACACGCTCCTGCAGCGAGAGACATATTTCCTCAGCAGGGAATGAAGCCACATCGTCGGAGTCCACATTCGTTCTCAACTCTCAGCATTGCATTGCACCCATCTGCTTTCACAGCAAGCCTCTGGGGGAGGGAGGGAGGGGGGGGGGGGGCAATGGCAGTGGGTTTCAGTTGGGGGAGGGGGGGGGGGGGGGCGAAATCTGTGTTACAGACCCAATCTATCACCATTTCCTCTTATGAACGGGGCTTACATCCACTTTTGCTGGTTTCTATTAAAGAGAGCCGTGGTGATCTGGACCTCCGCGCTTCCAATAGGCAGAAGAGGATGAGAACAGGCACAGGGGCTCGGGCGCTTGGAAGCGAAACACAAGATGTTGTCTCAGGGTGGATCAGAAAGCATTGTTCCCCGCTCGGGACATGCTGCTCTTATTAGTCCATTCAGGTAGTGGGGCTTTCAAAAATGTTCTCATGTGGGGAAGGCCAGGTGTGTTCATAGACATGCATTTGTCCTGTCCTGCAAAGACACTTACAGATCAAACCCCTGTGATTTGGTGAGATTTAATGATTTGACTACAGCATTATTGAAATGGGCCTCACATGACAACACCTGTGTTTTGGAAGATCTTGACCGCCTCTCCCTCTTTCTTTCCCTCTCTCTCTTTCTCTCTCTGGCC
>NC_137917.1:13042266-13044766 GCF_963457725.1 Sprattus sprattus | reverse complement strand
TCTACATGACCTGCTAATGTCATAGCCCATTCACCGACTTCTCCCTCAGCCACCACCGCTACACACACACACACACACATGCCAACACACATACACACACACACATGCCAACACACACACATACACTCACACACATGCCAACACACACACATACACTCACACACATGCCAACACACACACATACACATACACACACGCACATGCCAGCACCCACACAAGCCAACACACACCCACATACACGCACTCACATGCCAACATACACTCATTTGCCCCTGTCGTCCCCAAGTACAGTAGTCAGGAGAAGATATATGACACCAGACAGCATGTGTTTGTGTGTGTGTGTGTGTTTATTTCTGTGTTGGTCCTGGGGCCCCAGGGTCCCAGGGTACACATTAGCCACTTCTGCTTGTAGAGGTCACGCCCTTGTATCCCTAGTTGCGCAGGGTTATGGGTCACTGATGCAGGAGCCAACTTTGAGTGGGCAGCAAGGAAGAACACTACCTTCATAAAAAACTACATGTATGTATGTGTGTCTGTCTGTGGGATGTGTGTGTCTGCACATGTGTTTTTGCATGTTTGTGTATATTTAAACGTGTCTGTGAGAGAGAGAGAGAAAGACAGTTTTTTTTCTGGCAGTGAAATTCATTGCTTGCCTAACTGTCAGTCCCAGTGAGTAAAACCCCAATCGGAATGATTTATAATGTTCAATGTAACTACAACAGTAACAACTGAGGCAGATATAATAGCTGTGACATCTTTCTATGATAGTGAGCTTCTTACAATATAACCTCTCTTTTAGGTGCAGTGGGTCCTACGTAATTAGAGGTCTCTTAATAACAATGCATTGTAGAATGTCAATATTGAGTTCCCAAGGATAGGTGTGCTTGTGTGTGTGTGTGTGTGAGTGTGTGCGTGTGTCTTGTATCACTGTGTTTACGGCATGTGTTTACCATAAGGAAGGGGTGTTAGAAGAGAACAACAAGTGAACATGTTGTGAGGAAGAAGTGTGTGCTTTTGGCCAGGACGAGGAAGTGTGTGTTTTTGGCCAGGACCAGAAAGTGTGTGTCTTTGGCCAGGAAGAACTTCCTTGTTGCCAGATGCTCTTAGATGGACTAACCTCAGATTGTTTACTTTGCATAGAAATAATAGTTTTCCCATGTGATCATTACTATGACTCAAGAAGCCTGTCTGTAGAGATATGTCATAAAAACGAAAAATGATAGCGCTGGTCTTCATGATTTCCAGTATTGCTATTACCATTGTCTGGATTGAAGAAGTGATTGCCTGTTTTATGAAGTATCTACAGTCCAAATATTTAGGCTTTGCTGGCATTTGACTCCCAGACACCAGACATCATCTAAATGTCATAAAAAAAATCATTGTCTCAAATATTCCTTGCACACACGTACGGGCGACAGGATCTAGTGTTCTCAGGAAGAAGTCCGGGGAGGACTGGGAACACTACCCCAATGGTGCTGACTCTGTAAAACACTGGCCTGGTCATGATTGCCGTTGACTCAAGGCAGTTCAGTGAGGCATTGTGGGACATGCAGGACCCGTGCATTCCTAAAATGGTCCACATCTTTCCTCTTGTCAGTCAGGGTTAGCGAACACGTGGGCTTTCTAAAAAAGTGACTTTTGTCCGGATGCTTGTGCAGCGGGTCGGGAGGCGCTAAAAAGGTCAGCAGGGGGGACTGACCTCCTTCCCCCTCCTCCCCCGGAACTGGCGTGGTTTGCTCCAGACAGCATGTCTGCATTGCGGAGGCAACTGACACGACAACAACAGAGTATCAAGTGGGGTTATATCTTCACACACGGAAACACACAGTCGTACACACACACAAACACTCATATACTTTTTACCTACATAAACTCACTCACTCCTTTTCCGTCACACACAGATAATATGCACACACATGCTCACATGCGATCAGGTTCTCACACACATATACATTACCCAATCCTGATACAAAATACATTAACACTGGTTTGGACCCCTATACACTTACCCCAGACATAGATACACAGTTGCAAAGTCGTAAACCTAGGCACGCACGCACGCACACAGATACAGACATACCTCCCAACTCTGGCATATTTTTAAGTGTTAATACTTCTCTTCCAGTGTTTATGGAGTTTTGGGCTTCTTGTCATTTTCTGTTAATGGTTTTTGTGTCTATTTGGTGTGTTTAGGATTTATGGTGCTAATGCAAATACAACAGTTTGTGTGTGTGTGTGTTTGTATGTCTCTGTGTGTGTCTGTGTTTGTATATGTGTCTGTCAGTGTGAGTGTGTGTGTCTGTAGGCTCTCTTGAAGCGAATAGACACCACACACAGAAACATCTGGCAAGAGACAGCCCCTCAGCCAGGCTTCAGACGTCTGACTGCTAAGGGGCCTTAAAGTTGCTTTCCATCTCCCTCCACCCCAGAATCCATCCTGGAAATCATTTTTCAAAATATATTGAAGGAATATTTCTCTGCTATTCTCAACTGTCAGCAG
>NC_137917.1:12874766-13032266 GCF_963457725.1 Sprattus sprattus | reverse complement strand
GACCAACAGGTTGTGCCAAATGAGTTGATCCATCCACACCACAGGTGGGGTGGGGGGGGGGGGGGGGGTGTTGGTTTGTCAGAGTTCCCTCTTGATCTCATTAGGATATATAGGGACGTGCGGCCGTGCGGTCAGGGGAGGCAGAAGAGGCAGAGCCAATCATTTCGACCATTTTTATTATCAAAATCGCTGAATTTGCGCATGTCCTGGTCAAATAGACGAGCACAAAGCGAGCTAGCCATTTGGAGACATCCACTGTATTTTCTGTATTGTCAAACAGAATACAGAACGATTTAATTGAAGCAGTCGGTGAGGTGATTAGAAATGATATATAAAAATGAGATTAATGCAGTCTCATTTGTTGCAGTAGAAGTAGACGAGTGAACGGATGTCACAAACGAAACCCAGATCCTAATGCATTATGTGGCCAAAAAGTGAGGTGGCCTGTAAAGTGAGGGAGGCGTTCTGGGGATTTGATGATATGAGTGATAACAGACGAGCCTCTGCTATAGCCGAGTATGTCTTGGGTGTTTTGGAGAAATTTAAGTGCGTCCAAAAGCTCGAGCTCAGACTTATGATGGAGCAGCTGTGATGTCTTCACAGTTTAATAGTGTGCAGGCCAGGAGTAAAGAAAAGGTGCCTAAATGAACCTGGTGCTCTTGCATTCAGCAAAACGCATGCTTGACTGTTAAGTAAAAAAAAAAAACGTGAAATAAATGGTCAAGCCAAGAAGGCTATTCGTTTATTTACGCCAGCTTGTAACTATTAATAACTTATTTGACACAGTGTAAAAGGTCGATTATCACGCCGGTTGTGTGTTTAGCCGTATAGCTTTGCAAAAGTTAGGTTAACAAGTTGCTTGCGAGTTTAGTCCTATGACAAGAAAGTTGAGTATTGAGCCGTAAAAAACGATCGGTTGAGCCTGGTATTAGACAATAAAAACGTATCGTATTTTCGGTTCCAGTCAGATGACAAGTTTTAAACCATAGACATTTATACATGTATACATGTCTATGTTTAAACCAACTAGAGACTGGAATGACGTACTCACTTCCGGTTTCTGTGCCTCACCAGCCAAAAACCTCAACGCACGTCACTGAACCGTTTATCAGTTATCTTCACTGTATATCACAAAGACTAAAAGAGTATTCTGAAGGAATTTAATGAGACTAGACTGAGGGAATGTATGAGAAGGAATGTGTGTGTGTGTGTGTGTGTGTGTGTGTGTGTGTGTGTTTGTGTGTGTGTGTGTGTGGTGCATATATGATTATATGTGTGTCTGTGTGTGCTTATCTCAAACCTACATAAAATATGGTCACTGATTCATTTGGTGTCTGTCTGCGTCTCTTCCAGTAAATAGTAGTATAGAAATATATAAAAGATATGACAAATATGTTAGAGATCTAGTCCTTGTCTTAATCATTTGGTGCACCCAGCCACCAATGTTTTGAATAGCCAGAGCAACCAATGTCTTAAATAATTCACCTCCTGTTTAAGATATTTTGTACAGCCTCTGTTCTATGGTCACTACAGGGACATGTACACCAAATATAATGCTTTTGAATCAGACGGCAATTAAACAGCCATTTCGTAAAAAACTCACTTCCTATTTGAGCTGTTTTTGTGCCCCCATGTAGGATGTCTAAGGATCCCCCCCTGGCACATATGTACCAAATTTCACGGTTCTATACGCCGTGTAACAACCTTTCCCATAATTCCCCCTCCTGTGAGGGGGGAGTCATTACTGACCCTGATACACAGGAGTTGGCATGGTGAGCAGAGAGGCTGGGCCACTTGTGAGGGTAAGGGTGAAAGAGGGGAGGGAGATGCTGGGATGGAGGTGTTAATCACATTACTAACGATAACACTTCACACTGGTCACCACACACAAAAGCCCAGGCCTGCCATTAACTGGTAAATCTTTGGAATAGCAATTACCCATGTTCAAGCAGTGTGCAGGCTTGGAGAAAATAGTTTGTGTGTGTGTGTGTGTGTGTGTGTGTGTGTGTGTGTGTGTACGTATTAGTGTGTGTGTGTGCATATTAGTGTGTGTGTGTGTGTGTGTGTGTGTGTGTGTGTGTGTGGTTGCATGCACACACACACACACATGTGTACTGCATGATCTGCATTTCTTTCTGTGTGTTTATGAATTTTTATTCACCTAAGAATCCTTTTGTATTTTTTCCTCCCATGATTTCATTACATTTACAATTATCCAGACAAATGAAAGCAATCAGTTCAACCTGACATTTGTTATTTGTTTTCATCATAAAGTCATATAAAATAATTACCTCATGTGTGAAAAATAAAACAACAACATCAAACAAAACACCCAGCCAGATTAACCAGAGAAGCTTAAGAAAAAAGACAGCACACTCAAAGGGAGTTCATCTTGTCAAATTCAACTGCTTGCATCGGCAAAGAGCAAACGGTGGGAGATGAAAACAGAGTGAAAAATGAGAGATAGAGAGACAGGGAGGGAGTAAGAGGGGAAAGAGAGGATAGAGGATCACGAGAGGCAGATTGAGCGCTGTTGTTTTGTGTAGCAAAGCGTCCTCAAACACTGTCACGTTTAAAGGCTCCTGCGCCGCTGTTAGCTAAAGGGACTGGGCTGCTTTGAGGGGGCTCACTCTTTTGTCTGTAGGTGGGGACTGGCTTAGCAGAGCCGCTTTGTATTCTCCACAGGCTTTGTGCCTTTGGCCTGCATATGTGTGAGCGTGTTTGTTGTGTGTGTGTGTGTGTGTGTGTGTGTGTGTGTGTGTGTGTGTGTGTGTGTGTGTGTGTGTGTGTGTGTGTGTGTGTGTGTGGCGGACGGGGGTGCAGCCATATAAGTACTTAAGCAAAGTTTATATTTGCCCAGGAATTTTCTGAGCTTTGCTTTTTACTTGAGTTGAAAAACAATAACCAGACTGAAGGGATGATGCCATTATAAGCACTTATGCAAAGTTCATATTAGCATTGGAGATTTTAACCTTGGCATGGATGACCAAGACGCTTGCATATAATGCCGACTGGCTTGGAAATCAGTATTCGTTTTCTTTCTTTCTTTCTTTCTCTCTTTACCTCTCTCTCTCTATTTCTCTCTCTTCTTTTTCCAGTCCCCAAGAGCACATTGCTTTGACATTTGGAAACTTATGTGGCGCAAAGCAAGAGAAAATCCAAACCATAATGACTGTTTACTGCCTCTCTGCCAGACTTCTGTTGGTTGTTATTTGTTTTGGGATTTCTTGTTTGTGTGTGTGTGTATGTCTGTCCTGCATGGGTATTCCACAGTGCTGGCATGAAGCAACATGTCAACAGAAACACACACACACACACACACACACACACACACACACACACAGTGTAAGGACGTGTATTGATTGATCAGACAGTGTCAGACATAGCGCACAGTGGAAAAAGACAGTCGACTTCAGCGTGTCAGACATAGCTCTATTTGTCCGTGAGGCCCTCTGGATTCACAAGCCTCCCTCTCTTAAGTCTTCAGCTTTTGCTTCCAGGAAGGCAGCGAACGCCTCACAAAGCTGCTCTGATTGAAAACGCCAGCGATAAATCTAATCTGCAGACTGACGGCAATCTTCAGAGCTCAGCGCAGGCGTGCGGGCTTCACTTGTCAGCTCAAGTTCTGGTCCTTGGTTCTTGTTGCAATGGTGTGATTGGCAATGTAGCAGAGGAAAGATATCTCCCCTCCATTTTACTCAAACAGTACACACACACACACACACACACACACACACACACACACACACACACACACACACACACACACATACAAACACACACACATATACACACACACACACACACATACACATACACACATTGCAGCCAAAACGGACCATCTGTGTGTGGCGGTCCCTCCAGTGTGAACTCTGGGATAGCATCCAGGGCTTGACCAGGCAGCTCAGGAGCTGTTTACCGAGGAGGCTGCAGCGAGAGCTTTCCACTCTGCTACAGTTACCTGCCTCCCAGCTACACACACACACACACACACACACACACACACACACACACACACACACACACGCACACACACACACACACATACATACAGATACACACACGCAGACAAACAGATTCATTCTGTTTAGTGGGGGAGACTGCCCCCCCCCCCAAAAAAACTATTGAATATGTGTAGTGTCCATACCTTTAACTCTATTTTTTCTTAACTTAAAAAGTATTTGGTGTGTAACACAGTGATCAATAGTGTAAAAGCATTTTCTGTCCTAACAAATCCCCCCCCCCCCCCCCCACCCCTCAAACTTAAAGCCTAATCCTAACTGAAATCCTAACCAAAGGTTGGGAAATATAATCTCTCACCCGCAATTCTTCTCTTCAGTGTTTTTTGTCTATTGGAAAAAAATGTAATGCAATAATATTTCAGTAATTTGGACTTGAGGAGGTTGGACTTGGAGTGATGTTCATGTGTGTGCGTGGGTGTGTGTGTGTGTGTGTGAGTGTGTGTGTGTGTGTGTTTGTGCGCGTGGGTTAGTGTGTGTGTGCGTGTAAGAGTGTTCCTTAAGGTCGGTCATAAACTGATCCCTATCCCCTGTTTACCAAGTTTGTCCCCATGCAGTGCTTGGCCTGAGGAACGTTCCCCGTGTAACATCGTGGTACTTTTCTTATTTTAATTGTATTATGCTGCCCCCAGGGAAACCACCTCACCTCACCACACACACACACACACACACACACACACACACACTTACATGATATGCAAATGCATCTCTATGTGTTTTCCTTATGTAGAGGTGTTTGTAAATGTGTGTGTGTATGCGCGCACATGTGTGTGTGTGTGTGTGTGTGCATGCCCATGTTATGTGTGTGTGTGTGTGTGTGTGTGTGTGTGTGTGTGTATGTGTGTGTGTGTGTGTGTGTGTGTGTCTGTGAATGAGTCAGTGTGTGTTCGCGCATGTTTGTGTGCCTGTCTGTGAGTGTGTGTGTATGTGCGCCAGTGTGGGTCTTTGAGTGTGTGTGTGTCTGTGAGTATGTGTGTGTGTGTTTGTGCGTGTTTGTGCGTGTGTGAGTGAGTGTGTGCACATGTTGTGTGTGTGTGTGTGAATGTCTGTGAGTGAGTGCGGTGTGTGTGTGTGTGCGTGCATGTGTGTGTGTGTATGCAAATGTGTGTGTGTGTGTCTGAGAGTGTGTATGTGTGCATGTGTGTGTCTGTGAGTGTGTGTGTGTCTGTGTGTGTGTGTGTGTGTGTGACTGTGTGTGTGTGTGTGTGTGTGTGTGTGTGTGTGTGTGTGTGTGTGTGTGTGTTTGCGCGCGCGTGGGGCATAGGCATTAGGGGTGCAGCAGGGGTGCAACATGTTAGCGTGTAAATTCTCACAGACGTATTCCATTCACACCGTTATCCCTTAATTCCCATCTATTATGTTGTGGGACATTAATGAGAGGAAAAAAGACCACATCATGGCCATTGATGTTCTTCAAATGAATGCATGTTTTCTGTGTTTTGAACCATCTGTCTGCCACCAGAGACAGACAGTGTGTGTGTGTGTGTGAGGGAGAGAGCAAGGCCATGACTGCCCTCCCTGCCAGGGCTATCTATTCATGGAGCTTAACCAGCCGTGAGATGGGCCTGGAATACCAACTACAGACACTCCTCCTCTCTCCTCCTCTTCAAATGGTTTTCTTCTTTCAACCCCGACCCCCCCCCCCCCCTCCTTCCCCACCACCCAGCCCCACCTCGCACACATACACTCACACTCACACTCACTCACACCCACCCACCAAAGGAGGAAGATGGCTGCACGTTACCGTGGCGACGCAGCAGGGGGTCAGAGGGCCAGCGGGAGAGGTGATGAGGGGGGCACTAAGGGACGAGAGAGGGTCCATCTGGACGAGTGACCTGACATAATTAGATATTAATCCTGCTCAGAGGTGCTGGTGTCTCAGAGTGAGAGAGAGAGAGACAGAGAGACACAGACAGAGAGAGGGAGAGAGAGGGAGAGAAAGGGAGAGAAAAAAAAGAGAAAGAAAGAGAGAGTGTCATCCTTAAATGCTAAGCTGATTAGCTGGAGCATGTGTTTGCTGTTGAGCTGAGGGTGATCAGGGACATGCGGAGTGTCAGATGTGTGTGTGTGAGTGTGTGTGTGTGCGTGCGTGTGTGTGTGTGTGAGAGTGTATGAGAGTGTGTGTAAGGGGGTGGTCTTCTCTCTGGGATCATCTGTCTGCTTGTTTTTGTATTGACATTTGTTGAAGAGGAGGAGGAGGAGGCAGAGGAGGATTGGAGACAAGGAGAGCTGGTCGAGGTACCAAAGAAAAGAATAAGAAAAAGAGAAAGAGATAGGAAACAAGAGAAGGATGGACAGGAGGAGGGGAGACAGATGGTGGCATGTGGGCACCAGATGGGCACTGCGCCAACACAACAGAGAGGAGTGCCCGGGATCAGTGCACAGGTACCCATGAACACCTGAGCTCCCTCTACCCTACATTTCCCAAGAACTCTCTCTCTATTTTAACCCCCACACCATCCTTCCAGACGCCCTCTAACTAATGAAATAGCAAAAGGACAGAAATTTAAAATACTTCTTGAGTGAGAAAAAATTTCAGGGAATGACACGGACCTACTCCTGATCTACGGTGGTCTTTGTAAAGCCAAAAAAGGAAAGCACAAATAGTCCATTGTCCCAAATTGCTCACACTTCAGAGTGGCTTTATCTGTGGAGAAGAGAAGAGGTTCATTTAGAGTTGTGTGAGTGTGTATCTTTTCAATCAGGCCAATAATGACGTGAAGAAGGGCTGTCTGTGCTCTTTGAAGAGTCTGTGAAATGAATTAACACCATGGTGACTAGTCTGTTTAGGGAACTTTTGAAAAGCTCTTTTTAGCAGATATCATCCAATTTGGTGACCCCTGAAGCGCTGTGTGCGGGTGTGCTGAGGCACTGTGTGTGTGTGTGTGTGTGTGTGTGTGTGCTGAGATGCTATGTGTGGGTGTGTGCTGAGACGCTATATGTGGGTGTGTGCTGAGGTGCTGTGTGTTTGTGTATGTGTGTGTGTGTGTGAGTGTGTGTGTGTGTGTGTGTGTAGGTGTTTGTGTGCTGAGGCTTTGTGTGTGTGTGTGTGCTGAGGCGTTGGGTGTGTGTCTGTGTGTGATGAGACACTGTGTGTGTGTGTGTGTGTGTGTGTGTGTGTGTGTGTGTGTGTGTGTGTGTGTGTGTGCTGAGACGCTGTGTGAGTGTGTGTGTGTGTGTGTGTGTGTGTGTGTGTGTTTGTGTGTGCTGAGGCGCTATGTGTGTGCGTGCTGAGGCGACGTGTGTGTGTGTTCTGGCTTTCAGACCCGTCCAAATCTACTGCAGGGATCAGAAGTTTTGAATGTGATTTTATTGTTGTTCTATTTCAGTTTACAACACGTACTCTTCACTGAAATGTGACACACAACTAATCAAAAAAATCTACTTATCTACAAAGCTGTGCACATTTTAAGTTTTGGTTCTTTTTTTTTTTTTTACTATTTACAGTAAAAAAAAGACTATACTCAAGTACCAATTGCAAATGAGGACATAGCTTGAACATTTAATTGAGAATTTTACGCGGTTGGACCCATGCTGAGCATGGCCTAACGCTAATTTACGTAATGACTCAGGGAAATCATTTTGTGTTTTTTATAACATGAGCAAGATTCTAAAGGCAAACATGGGTGGGTCAGCGCAGTGCTGGGTTGTGTTCACGCAGAGTCTTTGGAGTTCCATGTATACATTTGTTTATTTGTTTCAGCATCTGTTTTCTGTGAAACTTCCAAATGATTTAATGTCGGTCTGATCTCCCACACAACATCCTCCTGGTGTAACCCGCTCCGTCCGTGGCCTGATCTGTTGTTTGCTCTATGGTATAATTAAGCAATATAGCACGAGTGGGAGTGGGGTAGGTAAGGGATAATCCCACGGGTGGTGTTCGGCCGTAGCCACCGAGGCCGCCAGTTGAAGAATAACCTATAGCATGGAACGTCATCATTGTGATTGGCTGATAAAGATTTACTTCATTGCTACATCCAATAATAACTCAACCCATTGATGCTCCACCCATACACGACTGGGCAGAGAGAAAAGGTGGGCATAGCTATATTTGCTTATTTCATTGACACAATGCAGGGCACAATCAAGCATCAATGGGTTGAGTTATTATTGGATGTGGCAATGAAGTAAATCTTTATCAGCCAATCACAATGATTCGACCACTCCTCATTAGGATTCACACACAGTTCAGTAATTGTTATAAAACAATTGGGTTCTAGCGCGTTATTTAGCTGTTTCTGATTGGACGAGAGACGTTCCATGCTATAGGTTATTCTTCAGCTGGCGGCCTCGGTGGCTACGGCCGAACACCACCCGTGGGATTATCCCTTACCTACCCCACTCCCACTCGTGCTATATTGCTTAAATAGCTATGCCCACCTTTTCTCTCTGCCCAGTCGTGGATGTGCAAACCCCATTCGCAGTGCCCCTATAAATAAGGGGCCTACTGTGTTGCTGTGGCCAAAACCCAAATAGGTGGCTGGATTGAGTCTAAACCTAATGGCAGTTTCACATGCTGTGCTTACATGCAAATATCTTTGAAACATTGGGCCAAACCTTAGAGAATATTTGTGACCCAACTGGGTGTGTATTTAATTCCAAATCCTAGTGAAGTCATACAGATAGTACAAAATGTGATTTTGAGAAGTCGTTCATTTTGCGAGAAATGTGTGGTATTTCTCGTTGCGTTTGTGATTATTCCATGTGGTGAGAGTTTACTTCAGGAGACAATGTAAACCCAATTATGAAAAGTCTGCTGTGATAAGAGTCTAGTGAGCACTGAAAGAGGGTGTAGTGCTCTGGCAAAGCGCCTGACCGCAAATGAAGATGCCTCTGGTTCAGATCTGGGTCTTGGTCTACATGTCACTGCACTGCTGTGTTTGAGAACTAGTCTGCAGAAACTCACAGTAGCAATGGAACAGCTGGCAATTATTGTAAATATTTCCCACTGTTGCCTATCACTGGTTCAGGGCTTGACGTTTGGAGGGAACAGTGACCAACTCCTGTCAGTGAAATAATCTGACTAAATCGTGTGGCAGATTCGAGAGGCAGAGATGTTGCTAGGCAACCTTATGAATCCTATGATGCCAAGAGTGCTGGGACATGATTCACCATATCCTGTGGGAGCTTTCCAGAGAGAGGGAGGGAGAGAGAGGGGGGGGGGGGGGGGGGGTGGAGGGAGAGAGAAATAAAAGGAGGGAGAAATAGTGAGCGAGTGAGTGAGAGATAGTGTCAGTGAGTGAGAATTTGTGTAAATGTGTGAAAGGTGGTGTGAATGAGTGACTGAGTGACTGAGTGAGTGACTGAGTGAGTGAGTGAGAGATTGTGAGAGTGAGTGGGTGAGTGAGATATGTTGTAAGTGAATGAGAGAAGGTGTAAGTGAGTGAGTGAGTGAGTGGGTGGGTGAGTGTGTGAGTGTCTGAGTCAATGAGAGAGTGAGTGAGTCAGAGAAAAAGAGATGGTGTGAATGAGTGAGAGATTATGTGAATGACAGAGTGAGTGAGAGAGAGCGTAAGAGATGGTGCGAGTGAGTAAGAGATTATGTGAATGAGTGAGTGGGAGATGGTGTGAGTGAGTAAGAGATGGTGTGAGTGTGAAAGAGATGGTTGGATGTGCAAGTGAGTGTGAATGTGCATATGAGTGAGTGTCCGAGTGTGTGAGTAAGTGAATGAGTGAGCGAGAGATGGTGTAAATGAGTGAGTGAGTGAGAAGTTATGTGAATGTGTGAGTTAGTGAATGAGTGAATACGAGATGTGTGAGAGATGGTGTGAATGTGTGAGTGGGTGAGAGTAGACTAAAAGTGTGAGTCTGTAGACCCTTTATGTGTGTGTGTGATTGTGTATGTGCATGTATGTGTGTGTGTGAGTGCGTGTGTGTGTTTATGTGTGTGTGTGTGTGTGTGTGTGTGTGTGTGTGTGTTGCGTGCGTGTGTGTGTGTGTGTGTGTGTGTGTGTGTGTGTGTGTGTGTATGAAAGCCTCATGTTTTAGTGAAATGAGCTCTAATCATCATGAGGAATACAGCCACGGGCGTCTGGGGGAACAATGCGGAGCCTGTTGCAGGCGCGAGACTTAAGCACTCTCAGCTGTGCTCACAGTGTCAGTGTGTTTACCCGTACATTCACTCCTTCTCCCTCCCCCCCCCCCCCTCTCTCTCTCTCTCTATCTGTCCCTTTCTCTCTCTATATGTCCTTCTCTCCCTCTCTTCCTCTCTCTCTCTCTATCTGTCCCTCTCTCAGCTGTGCTCACAGTGTCAGTATGTTTACCCCGTACATTCACTCCTCCCCCCCACCTCTCTCTATCTGTCCTTCTCTCTCTCTCTCTCGGAGCCAGTCTGCATATTTACCTTACAGATAGGTGTGACATTTCGTTGCTTAACACAAGACTTGTACTTATCACACAAAGTGAGACTTTAGAACAAGCAGAGATACCAGAATGTGTGTTTTTCTTTTCTTGTTAAGAGAATGAGGGGTGAACAGGAGGGTAAAGGGTTGTGAGTAAGTGTGTGTGTGTGTGTGTGTGTGTGTGTGTGTGTGTGTGTGTGTGTGTGTGTGTGTGTGTGTGTGTGTGTGTGTGTGTGTGTGTGTGTGTGTGTGTTTGTGCATGTGTGTGTGTGTGTGTGTGTGTGTGTGTGTGTGTGTGTGTGTGTGTGTGTGTGTGTGTGTGTGTGTGTGTGTTTGTGCATGTGTGTGTGTGTGTGTGTGTGTGTGTGTGTGTGTGTGTGTGTGTGTGTGTGTGTGTGTGTTTGTGCATGTGTGTGTGTGTGTGTGTGTGTGTGTGTGTGTGTGTGGTTGTGAGTGTGCGGTACATGTGTGTGCTGGAGTAAAGAAGAGAAGGTGTGTTTTTCTTTAGGATTGTCAATAACTATTTAGTATGTGTGTGCTAAACTCAAACACAGTGTTGAGAATGAGGCCTGATGTTTGGTGACAGATGCAGTACAGAGCAACAAGTGACCACCAGGGTTTTTCTTTGGCTGCTGGAGTCTCGCACAAGTCAAGCTGTAAATCAACAGCTATGACAATCTGCTGAGGCAAACATCATTTTATCACACTTGCACAATAGCATGACACCTCAGCAAGGCATTCTACACACAGTCCCAGCTTTTGTACCCTGTGGTTTTGTCGGAGTCGAGAGCACTTCCTAATAACATCCGAGGATGAGGATACAATTCTGATGAATCCGTCACTGTTATACATTTGTGAGGAAGAATGGTAGGAAGACAATGCCAAAACACCCAGAGGTGACCTGCATTTAATAGTGTTACTAGGATATAACTCTGCAGACATTAACATATTAACATTCACACAGTGTTTACACCTAAAACAGACTTGGATGGTCCCCTTTTCAAACTCAAACTGTGTCCACCAAGCATGTTTCCCATATCTCCACTGGCTCAGTGAGTTTTTTAACACTTAACAGGTAGTTTTACCAGGTCGCTTTAGTTTTACCAGGTCGCTTTAGATTTAGTATGATGATGCAATATAACGCTCCAAAGATGCCCTGTCTGACTGACTACATGATGAGCAGGCTGTGGCATAGGATTGTAATTAAGTTGGCTTTTAACACAGCCGTGGAGCTGGTCCTACCCTCTCTCACACAAGCTGCCAGCCAGCCAGCCAGCCAGCGAGCCAGTCTCCACATCTCTCACATTAACACTCTGTTTGGCTCAGTGCCCCCCAACCCAACCCAACACACAACTATCCCTGAGTTTCATCCACAGCCCCAGTCCTGCCCTGCCATGTATTGATTGCTATTGCATGCGGAATTGGTAGCGGACGTGAGAAAACGAGGTTGGCAAGCGCCCACAAGACCAGCGCAGGTGGCTGATCAACCACTTTGCTTCTGTTGGAGCTTTAAATGAGTTGTCTGAGGCTGCAAAAAAAGTGAGCCAGCGGTTATAGCCGAGACATTCACTGACTTCATGCAGGCATGTGAATGAACTTGTATTACGCCTGCTGTCGCTGGTCTGGAAGTTGGCATGCTGGCATACTTTAACATACTTTGCAAGATCTTGTGGATTTTGACATACCATCATATTATTCCACACGTACAGTTTATTAACTGGCACTTGCGAAATATAAGTCCCTGTGCAAAAATGTAACAACCGAGAATAGTACAGGCAGCTGCGCATCCGAAACAAAAGGTAGGAATGAAGCAAAGAAAGGCACCTGCGTGAATAGAACTAAGCAGCCAGTGCACAAAGCTCACTGATCATGAACAAAATCTCCTCTAGTCCCTAAAATATTGTGATCGCGTATGGGATCGGTTGATTTTACATCCACGTCGATCTGACTCTAACCTGTCGAAACCATTTTAAAAAAACTGTCCGTGTTAAAAGGGTTAACGGCTGAATTTGTGAGAAACCGTTGGTGATTGCGTTCACGTCAACTCTACAGACATCCTCGGATTAAAATAATTATAATAATAATAAATACAAGAAAATTTGTATCATTAACAAAAAGGTTTCACATTTATAGTCATGATTCTAAGAGGCATCGTGATGTCATAAAAATAAATAAAAGGACTACACCAGGATGCTAATCCAGACTATTCTCATTTGTAGATCCATGTTGGTGGAAAGAACTGCCCAACTAGCACTACCAGAGCAGGCGTGTCCCTCTCTACCTTTAAGAATCTTTTTGAAGACCCAACTCTTCAGAGAGCACCTCCCTTCCTAACTGACACCTAGACTAGTGCTTGACTTGCACTAACAGCAGTTGAATTCCTGCACATCTTTTTTGTTTCGACCTCGTTTTTCTATTTCTTATGTCAAGTAGTATTTATTGTTACACTAGGTCTCTATTGCTCGTAGCTTGACTGTTCTCTCCTTTGTACGTCGCTTTGGACAAAGGCGTCTGCTAGATGACTAAATGTGAATGTAAATGTACACGAACACAGCAAATGTAAGTGAATAAATAAATAAGCACTAAACTCAATCGTGTTAAAATAGCCATAGTGGAATAGAATGGACACATCTACATCTTGCAGTACCTACACGTCTGCACCGGTTAAGTTAGATCTGCATTTTGTGCTCGATTTCCGCTTCCAACATGACTCGCCTTACAAGGTGCTTTTGTGTGGATTCGGGTGATTCCGACAGCACACGTCTCTACGGTTGCGTGCCCTAATAAGGAGCTGGCAGGGCGTGTATGTATGCAAATCCACTTTCACGAGAACGCGCATCAATTTAAGAAACTATTCCGGGGGAGCACAGCTGAGAAGACTTCGGCTGCTTATGAACGCATTTTCTAGCGTGCAGGAATGCGGCGGAGGTGTTTCCCTTACGTTGTTTTTACGAAGTCCGTAAGAAACATTTCAGAAGAATTTCAGAAAATGATCGAGAATGAGGCCCAATGTCTTTGCCCATCATGAATACATTTGCAAATTTGTCTTGCTCCGGCTTCAAATTCTTTGATGTTTGCTAGCATTGCTACCACTAGCATTTCTACGTACAGTATCGATCTACTACATTTCGGAAAACAAAAGTTTCACCTCAACATCATCTAACTTAGCCAACGCCACAGGTCGCTGACGAGTGACTGAGCGATTAATCTTGCAAAATGGGTTTCCAGATTATAATCTCAGCCAAGACTGCTCTGAGGGTACTAGGCAGGCAGAACCAGACTCCCCGATCCAACTGGTTCAGTGGAATAACTAGTTTCAATAAACCACACCTTGATGTGTATTAATACACAGGTTAGGTTGATTGATATGAAAACTTGCATGTCACAGTGAGAGGTTTGACCGCTGCAAAAAGTCCCTGACTAATAGCACGAGGAATTTAACATCTTATCATGTGTATAACTAAATATACATACATACAGTATGTATGTATACATGGCCCTTGACGTCTGATTTACCAAAGGTTTTGGATAATATCAAGGTCTAAACATGACCTAGGCACATTATTTTGCCCACGTCAAGAATACAGTCCCAATCACTGCAGTCTTGGACTGTTTTTTTGTGATGGGGAATGTTTTTGCACTACAAAATTCACAGTGCATCAGGACCTTAGTTACCTAATGGAGGTTTTTATACAAAGTTATCATCCAATGAGGTTTCTTAGAGACTTTTCCCTTCTCAGTGTAAAGACTGCATTAGTGCTATTGGAGTTCTGAAGTTTTTTTGTTTTTGGTTTGGAGCAACAAGTCTGTCCTCAGAGGTGAAGATCATCTGTGAATAATGTCTTAGCAGGGCAGAAACAGGTTTGTCCTGAGAAAAACGAAATCTAACAACTGTTGGAACTGTGCAACTGTTGGAGTAAGTTAAGAGTTGAGCGGGTTGGAACACATGCAAGCACTCCCAGCTGTGTGCATTTTAATGCACTTAAACACAAAGCATTTACATCTCAATCACACCCCCCCCCCCCCCCCGACCCAACCCCCCGAGACTGGGACACGGGCCGACCTGTGGTTTTTCTCCACCTCTGCTGGGTTACTTGGCCTAGAGACCCACGTGGAGTCATTTAACCAAAGTGGGGGCAGCAAATGATTAATTATTGAATTAATTAGAGGAGCACAAAGGACTCCATGCACTGAGCAGATTAAGCAGGCAGCGTTGTGCTGTAATGGCTTTGTTTGGGATCTACTGGATGTGGCCTTGGGCTGTGTGAGGAACGCTGGAGAAGAAGGAGCAGTGGTGTGTGTGTGTGTGTGTGTGTGTGTGTGTGTGTGTGTGTGTGTGTGTGTGTGTGTGTCTGAGTCACAGCTCGGGTAGAATAACAGCAGAGAGAGTAAGTCTGTGCTGTTTTGTTTGAGTTCGTCCAACAGGTGAATGAATGAACATTCTTCTGTGTGTGTGTGTGCGCCAATGCTGTCTGTCTGGTGTGTGTGAGACGGTGAGGTAAGGTGTGTGTGTCAATGCTGTCTGTCTGGTGTGTGTGTGAGATGGTGAGGTAAGGTGTGTGTGCCAATGCTGTCTGTCTGGTGTGTGTGAGACGGTGAGGTAAGGTGTGTGTGTCAATGCTGTCTGTCTGGGGTGTGTGTGAGATGGTGAGGTAAGGTGTGTGTGCCAATGCTGTCTGTCTGGTGTGTGCGTGAGATGGTGAGGTGTACGGGCGCCATGGGCCACGGGTGACGTGACGTGCACACATGGGCCCCTAAGAGCATGAGTGACGTGTGTGTGTGTGTGTGTGTGTGTGTGTGTGTGTGTGTTCGTGTGTGCGTGTCCAGATGTGTGGCTTGGCTGCCACTGCCCGAGACGCCCTGTTCAGCTCCACTCCCACCTCCACACCAGCTTGCCAGATGAGTGGGCCGTGAGCTCCACTTTCTCTGCTTTTTCTTTTTCAGCCCCTTTCCTGTTCTTTCTTTCTTTCCTTCTTTCCTTCTTTCCTTCTTTCTTTCTTTCATTCATTTATTCATTCTTTCTATTGTCTCTCTTTTTTTTTAAATGCTAATTTTACAACAACCGAGGGGTCAACCAATTATGGCTGATGGCCGTACACTAGCTTTTTATTAGCGTGAGCGGGGAGGCGTCTGCTCCTCAGGTGACGGAGTCTGCTCCATTCCCTCTCATTCCTAAAGGGGACTTAATGGCACATAATGTGTGCGAGCAAAGGAGGCATCGTCTTGCTTGATTATTAGTCGCCACATCCTTGATTAGACCTGTCAGTGGCAATGCACGATCCACTCGGAACAGAAGCTTGCACCAAACTCTGCTAATTAGCCCGAGTCGAATATTTAAGGTTGGACAAATCGCTCATTGAGATCCACAAACGGCTGCAGTATTCATAGGCAGTTTTAGTAGTCCGTTGTTTGTTTTGTTTTGTTTTGTTTTGTTTCAAGATGTGGAGGTAAACACAAGGGGAAAACACAGTATCTGTTATTCTAAACATGTCAATTAAGCTGTCAATTAAGGCATGCCATTTCACAGATGCGTGCTTTCTCACTTTTTTCAACATTGAAATAATAAAGAAAAAATAAAACTGATTTCTACGATCACTGCACTTTTTTTTCTTTTGTCCTTCTTTTCTTCTTTCTCTCGTTCCGCTTCTGTTTTATATCTGACTGTCATATTCTATTGTAATTTTTCTCTCTGAGTCTTCCACTCGGTGCTACAGCTTGTGCGGTCCCTAAAGTTCATGCACAAAGTTTCTGTAAATAAAAACACTTGGCACTCAACATCCCCCCTTCCCTCCCCCCTTACCCCCCCTCCCCCCCAGAGGCCCAGTGAGCAGCTTTTCATCTGTTCCCAGTGGGCCAATCGCAATCTGTTGTCTTTTAGAGCGTGTGCCTCCTTAACCCTTTCAATCCTCCCACGCAGACGACCAGGGACAGGGAAGAGTTATGCCCCCCCCCCCCCCCCATCCATTCACCCCCTACCCCATCTTTCCTCCCACGTCTCATTCGGCCAATAATATGAACTTGAATTAGACAGGAATGGTGGGTCGAGTATAAAGGCATATGGATGAATATGACCATTTGTGCCTCCTGGAGATAAAGACATACATTCAAGTGGAGTAATTAGAGGGAGGCGTTGGTCAGTCACACCTCCACATCCTTCTGTTGTTCAGAGACTAGATGAGAGGGAGGGAGGGAGTTAGGGGCCATCCATATGACAACGGTGAAAATGTTTTTTTTTGGAGAAAACTGAAAAGTTTTGTTGCGTTTTGGCCTTTGGTCCACACGACAACTGCGAATTTTGGGCTTGAAAATGCAAACTTGGAAAAATGTTGCTGTGTAGACAGGCCCCGACTTTATAACATTTCATTCTCAGGGAAACAGTCTGAGCTCCGCCTTCCAAAGCCTTCACCACGCCCTCAGTGGCAATGAATACAAATTATATTTTTGATTGTCAGACACATCGTGGTAATAAGCCATTTTGTTCTATTTCTACAAGGGGGACATAATCATAATCAGACACATCAGCAAAAGCCCTCTCTGGGTCTGTTAGACTCTAAATGCTAGCAACCTTCAGCAGGGTAAGTTCACTTCACAGAGGAAATTCTTTTCACCCAAACCCCATTTTATTTTTATTTGATTTATCTCATCTCATATTGCCCTTGTTTTGATAATAATAGTGCTTAGTTGTAAGGTACAACAACCTAGTTAGCGACAGCATTTCCACTCGTTTTTGCAAATCCGCGTGGATGTGGATGAGTTCTATAAATGGTGTGGTATGGATGTGAAACTTTTTCAGAACGAAGAGGGAAAATGTCATTTTTCAAAACGTGTGTGAAAAAGAGAGGGAGAGAGAGAGAGAGAGAGAGAGAGAGAGAGAGAGAGAGAGAGAGAGAGAGACCAGCTGTCTGAATCTTTCAGTCATGTGACACCAGACCAACCTCTTGCCTAATTCTTAGGGCACCTGTGCACAACACACTGACTGTGCCCCCACCTATCCTGACACAAGAACTCACACACTCACTCACACACTCACTCACACACTCACTCACTCACACATCCATCCATCTCCATGAGTCTCCATGACATCGCAAACAGACACACACACACACACACACACACACACACACTCCCACCACATACATGCTACTTACTCAAATGTATTGACACACCGGGCCTATTTTAACACATGTTAAACATACCTCATGTACGCAGGTAAAATGCACAATACGAGAAAACAATAGCATACACAGCTTGGTTGTATGTGTATACATGTCACACACACACACACACACACACACACACACACACACACACACACACACACACACACACACACACACAGACAGACACACACACACACACACACACACACACACACACACACACACACACACACACACACACACACACACACACACACACACAGACAGACACACACACACACACACACACACACACACACACACACACACACACACACACACACACACACACACACACACACACACACACGTTGGCCCAAAGGAAATTAGCTGCATTAGATATGGGATCAGGCGGTGGCAGAGGAGAGGGGGGGGGGGGGGGAGATTACAGCACTGAGTGACAGTTCTCATCTCCCCCAACTGAGCAGCCTGCAGCCCGCTTTACAGGGATTAGGACAAAACATACCTGTTTATTCAACCGAACTCTCTCTGTATCTCTCTCTCTCTCTCTCTCTCTCTCTCTCTCTCTCTCTCTCTCTCTCTCTCTATCTCTATCTCTCTCTCTCTGTCTATCTCTTCCCCTCCCTGTCTGTCTCTGTTGCTCTATCTCACCCTCTTTGTTTATCTCTCTCTCTATCTGTCTCTCTTTCTCTGTCTCTCTGTTCTTTCTCGCTCTTGCTTTTTCTCTGCCTGTTTCTCTTGATCTTTGCCTCACACTGTGTGTGTGTGTGTGTGTGTGTGTGTGTGTGTGTGTGTGTGTGTGTGTGTGTGTGTGTGTGTGTGTGTGTGTGTGTGTGTGTGTGTGTGTGTGTGTGTGTGTGTGTGTGTGTGTGTGTGCGTGTATGTGTGTGTGAAAGAGAGGGAGACAGAGAGAGACCTTGTGTCCAACGTCTGAATGAGGCCTTTTGGAATAATTCAGAACACATGAATTCAGAACATGAATTGCCAGTGTGCCTCACATTTCAATCTCACTGGCAATGACAGTCAAGGACATTAGGTTAGTAATAATGAAGAAGGTGCCAACAGCTCCAGCAAAACTAAAGGGGTTATAACAACTGGCAGTAGAATTCATCGCTTGCCTAACTGTCAGTCCAAGTGAGTAAAACCACCATTGGAATGGTTAATAAGGTTCAATGTAACTACAACACTAACAGTTGAGGCAGATATAATAGTTGTGACATATTTCTATGGTAGTGAGCTCTTGATTACAATGCATTGTAGAATGTCAGTATCTATTGAGTTCCCAATGATAGGTGTGTGCGTGTGTGTGTGTGTGTGTGTGTGTGTGTGTGTGTGTGTGTGTGTGTGTGTGTGGGGGGGGGGGGGGGGGGGGGTAACTATCCAAGGCTCATTAGGGCATGTTTTCTGATCCAGCGCCACCACACCACAACATTATAGAGCAGCGTTCCCCACTGAGCAATAATGAGCAACAGCACTTCACACTGTTTCCTCACATTCTAGATACTATACTAGATAATATCATCTATAATAGATAATACACTGGATATTGGATTAGACTAAGGTGAGGGTATATTACTTACCAATGTTACTACAGTGATTATTGCCATATAATGCACTACCTGGTAATGCATTGTGCCCAATTACAGAAATAGTTACGGAGATGTCGGGCAACGTGCTCAGACTAAATGCATGTTAGTATGATGCAGTGATATGGGGCACCAAAAGTAACAGACGTCATTTTCTGTATGGAAAGTATCCTGTGCCACGAAAGGAATAAACTTATGACAGAACCATGTAACACCGTCATGCCTTTTGTCGACAAAAACACATTAGCTTTGTGTCCACAAAATATTGAAGAAACCTCATTCGCAGAAAATAAAATGGATGATTGATATCATGCACTGAATTTGCTGGACAAAAGGCTGAATGCACTTCTTAATTTGTGGTCAAAATCAATCTAATTTCATACACAAAAGTAATTCTGTCCACATAAGCCAACATTTATACTTTTGTGACGTTGAAGCAGCCATTGTCTACGTGCACAGAAAACATTGAGTAACCGGCTGAATTACTGAATGTATCAGACCAAAGACCTTTCAAGCACATCATACGTTCCCTAATGTAGCATGATATGGAACTGATATCCTGATAATAGATACCCCAGGCATTTATACTGCTGTGGCACAGAATACACAATGCACTAAATGGCACATAATAATGGCACATTATGTCCACATAACAGTTGTGTTTTGTGGGCTTCAAAGTCACAAAAGTATAAATGCTGTATATTATTTATTATAAATATTTAAATATTATACATGGACAGAATTACTGTTGTCTTGGAAAAAGGACTTTATGTGGTTACATGGTTTCATAATAAATAAATGATTCTGGTAGCACAAAATGCGTTATGTATACATAATAAGGTCTGTTACACATTTGTTTGTGTGTGTGTGAGTGTTTGAGTGTGTGTGTGTGTGCCTGTGCGTGTGAGAGTGTTTGAGTGTTTGAGTGTGTGTGTGTGTGTGTGTGTGTGTGTGTGTGTGTGTGTGTGTGTGTGTATGTGTGTGTGTGTGTGTGTGTGTGTGTGTGTGTGTGTGTGTGTGTGTGTGTGTGTGTGTGTGTGTGTGTGACTGTTTGTGAGTGTTGGAGTGTGTATGTATGTGTGTGAGGGGGGGAGGGGTTGCACACACTCACCCCTGAGGTGCTTTCATAACCTTGCAGCTATCCTGCTGTTAAACATCACACCCCTTTAGCATGGTCTTTATGGCTGCCAGAGGCCAATACTGACAGCACTTCCCCTCTCTCTCACACACACACACACACACACACACACACACACACACACACACACACACACACACACACACACACACACACACACACACACACACACACACACACACACATATTGCGGACAAGTGTGGCTCTCAGCTTGATCTGTAACCAGCAGAAGTGCAAGGTGTGTGTAGCCTCGGGGGCTGCCGGAGCTAGTCTTTCATTTGTCTTTCCCCAGGGGCAAACATAAGAAAACTGAATCAGTTTCAGGACACCTTAGCGCCTGTATCGTGTGTGTGTGTGTGTGTGTGTGTGTGTGTGTGTGTGTGTGTGTGTGTGTGCTCTTTAATGTCTCTCTCTGCTGTTAACGGGTCTAGCTTTGTTGTCTTTGTAGTCCCAGTCAAATTTTCCCACAGGGACTATAAAGTACGTATGTATGTATTTGTGTGTGTGTGTGTGTATTTATTTATGTATGTAATGTATGTTATGTTTGTAATCTATCTATCTTAAGATGGCCCATGTAAGGAGATTGATAGAACCAAGTTCAGAGGGCACAGCACACACACACACACACACACACACACACACACAGATATGCATAAAAAATAATATGTACACAAACACAAAGTCATAAACACACACACTCAGAAATACATACACACATATATTATGACTGACTCTTATTTCATAAACTGTTACTTCAGCTCAGCCAACCTGTTCCCTTCTGTTAGACTCTTTCCCTGCTGTTTGGGTTGTGTGTGTGTTTCAGAGGACCTGTACCTCAGGCACCCAAAGGACTGATGTGTGTGTGTGTGTGTGTGTGTGTGTGTGTGTGTGTGTGTGTGTGTGTGTGTGTGTGTGTGTGTGTGTGTGTGTGTGTGTGTGTGTGTGTGTGTATGTGTGTGTGTGTGTGTGTGTGTGTGTGTGTGTGTGTGTGTGTGTATGCACCCGGAGGACTGATGTCTTCCTGATCGCTGACGTGCTCTGATCTCTCTGGATAGCAAGAGGAGGAGCATGTGTCTCTTTACACAGGAGATTTCTCTCTTTCCCCGCACCTCTCAGGACCTTTAAGATGGACGAGGATCGCCACGGCGATTATACCACTGTGACATCACCGGAGAACAGAGACACATTCCTCCCTTTAGAGTTGGCTTTGACAGATGGCTTGGGGATTCCAGAACATTCTTCATCAGTTCGACACACATTTATTATGTATGATTAATTGGAAGATAGTAATCACCAGTGACAAAATCATTAAGTGTGGAGAAGTGCACAAGTATGTAGAACAAGCGGGTTGCACCGTTCAAACAGGAAGGAATGCTGGACATGCAACCGCACAAGAACAGCATATCCTGTTCTAATGCATAAACACACACACACACACACACAAACACACCCACACACACACCCATGCACACAGACATAACAAACACACACATGCACGCAGACATTACACATACAGTATACACATTCACACACACACTCATGACACACATGCAGACAGTATATACACACACTCTTAGACATGCACTCACACATACTCACACAACACATCATTCAAAGAGCAAAGGTTGACGATCTGTGTGTGTAGTTGGTCAGAGATATTGGAAAATAAGCGATCTCGCTCACACCCTGTTGCAGGTCAACATGTCACCAGTGATTTATTGAGTTCTGACCCTGTGTGCCACAAAGGTCTGATGCTCCTCTTTGGGCTGAGCGGATCCGTTTCAAAGCCAGGGCACCACTGGAGAGCTGGTCACTCTCTTCTAGGGTGGGAGTGGGAGGTCAACAGGTCAAAGGGCATCCTGCTCGGATACTGGAGATGACCAGAGTGATTGACTGAGAAAACAAACTCTGGGAAAGCTATAAAAAGTAAACAGGTCGGGTGCTACTACAACCTGTTCATCTTGTGTGTGCGGACACGGTGCTGTAGAGGGTGCAGGGGATGCGGACGGGCTTGAAGGGGACCAAAGAATAAAATGTTATGGCATGAGTCATGACCTTAGGCAAGCTCACAGTGTTTTGTCCACCAAATAAACAAATGCAGTGCTTTATTATGTCAAATTATGTAACAATAGAACCTTAATTAACAGCTTAAAAATTATTTTGGTGGTACACTGACTTGTAATACGGGGAATGGCATCTGTGCCGCTTCCACAGCATGCTTGGTAATGCACTTGGTAACCTTTGTGGACAGGGCGTTAGTCCACTGTCCATTAGGGGGTCTCAAAGTGCTATTTGTATTGACGACAGTGGTGAAAAAAGTGAACTACACTCCACAACTTTAGGGGGAACTCAGTAGAAAAATATGCCAGTTCTTGCAAAATGGGGTGTGTTTGTGCGCGTGGGTGCGTGTGAGTGTGTGAAACACCAAGAGAGGGTCCACTGCGTTGCTTAAAGTGCAGTCATATGTAGATTCTCAGCCTAGCATCCCCCATGTCAGCACATGCATTGTTTAAATGTCTTATGATCATCATGGCAAGCAGTACAAGAGAAGAGTACGCCCATATTTTTTTACGACAGGAATAGGCGGGGGTGGTTGATAGTAGGGTTGCGCTGTGTGTGTGTGTGTGTGTGTGTGTGTGTGTGTGTGTGTGTGTGTGTGTGTGTGTGTGTGTGTGTGTGTGTTTGTGTGTGTGTGTGTACTCCTCTGCTGGACCAATCCATAACACTTTTATTATGCCAGAGTTTAAATCACTGGTGTTATTTCTCTGAAGGTGTGCTGCTGTGTAAATGTCAGAGAACTGATATAGCTTACCGAGTGGTTTAGAAGGATCACTGTAAGCCCTGATCAAAAACGTCCCTCATCCGGAGGCCTGTGTTGGACAGCGTCTCTACATCACTCAGTGTCTCGCCTTGCTTTGTGAGTGAGAGCAGGCGAGAGCATATAAGCAAAAACATCAGGAGTGCCCTTGACTCCATGCTCACCGCTGAGAATTACAGTGCCCTGTCAACCTGGTTTTGTCCGTGCAGTTAACAAGCTGTCAGAGGTGAGATGTACTATCACGTTTCTCAATGTGTCTCTCTCACCCTCCTGCCAGTGTGTTAAACTGTTCTGTGTGTGTGTGTGTGTGTGTGTGTGTGTCTCCGTTGTCTTGGCTACATCGTTTCGGAACATTTGGCTGATTTAATTTGAAAATTTAAAATGCAAACCTCATCATACATCAGTTTCATTGCAGCCAAAAAAGGCAACAGTCAGTGTTATGATACAGAAGCTGCAGTTTAAATATGAGGGTGACGTGAAGTCTATGTAAGTGGGGTGTAACTTCTCAGTCTTTTACCAAACCCGCTCTCGTCCCTGCAAACACAGACAGTAACTGATTCAACTAATTAGCTTCAAAATCCCAAACATTTGGCTGTAATTGGAGAATGTGAAAATCAGCGCGCATATGCTCGCTTTTGTCTCTCTACGTAGTCGTGAGGTTCACGAGTGCAAACACAATTCTCTCGTAGCCCACGTAAGCCAAACTGGGAAAGGCTTGGAGTGTCTGCTTACACTCTTAGGGGAGTAAGTGTTCTTCAGCTTGATCTTCTTCAGACCCTTTTTATAGAGAACTCTGTTCTGCCAGAGCATGGTTCACCTGGTCATGGTTCCATATAAAGGTCCGGTTCTCCATCCAAGACTGAACAGAGAACGAGAGGTGGTGTGAAAAGCCTGGCCTTGAGACACACACACACACACACACACACACACACACACACACACACACACACACACACACACACACACACAGGAGCAGCAGGAAGAAGGGGAAGCAAAGGGCAGAGAAGCAACGACGGATGGCAGAAGCAACAGTACTCCTCTTTCTTTTTTTCTTTTCTGCACATCCTTTCATATGCTGCGCGAGGAGGCAGGTCGGCCAGAGTTCTCCTAGAGCACTGGGGTTTGTGCACAGGCACACAAGCAGGAAATGTTACGGCTATTTTAGCATCCACGGGGCATTTAACCCTGCGACACACATCACAGACAAATAGTTAAAAGTTCCCCTTTACGAAACTGTGTGTCTCCGTGACTACACACACGCTGGCTGCGGTCGGATGCCGGGCTGCGCTGTCTGCATACACATGTGCATGTGGGTGCCTGCATCGCAGGTTATGTACAATGTAGAGACACAGCTGAGGTCAGCATGCCCAAGAGAGTGCCATAGCTTGTACTCTTTGTATTATGCATTTCAGTGTGTGTCTGTGAGAGAGAGAGGACGAGAGAATGTGTGTTTGTTTGTGCCTCTAGGATGTCAATCTAACAGAAGAAGACAGGTGATAGGCTGAGCAGAGCTCAGAGAGGGAGGGTAGACAGAGGATTGCTGGACAGGTTGTTCTTCCCTCCATACATGTGTGAGTCAGTCAGGGATATCAAAGGTGAATCACGCCATGTTCATGCGTGAGTCAGTCAGGGATATCAAAGGTGAATCACACCATGTTCATGTACGTGTATATGACTTTTCCTATCCATATTGAGGTGCACATTCGATTCAATTCAATTCAATTTTATTTATATAGCGTCAAAACAATAAAATGGTCTCAAGGCGCTTTACAGATCCCAGGAGCTGAACCCCCTTGTGTGAGCACATGTTTGCGTGTGTATTCATGAGTATATATATATATGTGTGTGTGTGTGTGTGGGCATTTGTGCATGTGCATGTGCATGTGTGTGCGCGCGTCTGTGCACGTGAGTGTGTGTGTGTGTGTGTCCTTTGGGCCTGTATGGCCAGGGACAGTGCTGTTTATGACAGATCCCTGAGCTGGCGAGCACAATGCTAAATGAGACACGTGACTCATCGGATCAAACAGGGGATTAGCCGGTAATGATCTGGCAAATGGTTTTGAAATTGTAATTATCTACCCCTCCGCTTCTACGGCCAGGCGTAGTGATGCGGATGGAGAGAAATGAGAGTGAGAGAGAAACAAAGAGAGGGGTGGGAGGAAAGGGTGACAGAGAGAGAGAAAGAGAGAGAAAGAGTGAAAGAGAGAGAGAGTCTTGGGACAACAAAGTAAGACACTTTGACCAAACAAGTGAACATTGCAAAGAAAAAGAAAATGGCATTGGCTCTTGTGCTTATTCTCCCTCTCCCATCCATGTGGAGTGGGTGTGTTAGTATTCCTGCACTGACTGTAGTGGGCTCAGAGGCTGATCCACGGGTCTGTGTGTAAGTGTGTGTGTGTGTGTGTGTGTGTGTGTGTGTGTGTGTGTGTGTGTGTGTGTGTGTGTGTGTGTGTGTGAGTGTAAGTAGAGCTCAGAGGCCTGAGGCTGCGCTACCTGTGCTGGCACAAACACTTAACCTGGCCAATCACTGTATTGCCCAGGATACTCACCTCCGCCGCAGCCAGTTTTAAAGGGCTTGAAAAGCAAATGGAAAATGAGCATTTCTCCTGGAAACTGCAGGGGGGGGGGACTGAACATACCCTTCCATTGGTAGGGTATGCAACCATTTAAACATGATCTTTACCATGATCTCTATTACTGTTTCTGTGAAGTGTTCAAGTCAGTGTGCGCTGAGTGAATGCTAAGTTTACTATTAAGATGAAAGCCACTTTTTTCTTTGTCATCAATTACACATCTATTTGCACCGGCACAGTAATCTCCTTTCTTAAAAACAACAGCACAATGTCTATCTCATTCCTTTGATTGAAATTCAATAACACATTTCTCAGAACAATGGTCTCTGTAATGAATTGGTGAAGGAAATGGTATGGTGTGGACACTTCAACCATGAAATGGCATTTCATGTTGTGTGAGTGGTTACTGCCATCTGCTGGGCAAATTAAGAAAAGCAGCTCTACAGAACCTCTAAAGTTTAGCCGTCAACAGCGCCACCTGGTGGATTGCTAAGATTATGTACATATGTGTTAACAGGGCCTCTGTCTTTATTGTGTGTATGTGCATATGAACGCGTGTGTGTGTGTGTGCATATGCACATTGTGTGTGTGTGTGTTTAGGAACGTGTGTGTGTGTGTGTGTATGATCTGTGTGGGAGATCCAGGCCTGACTATGTCGTGTCTCGTCCTTCCTGCACCCCTGCTGTGTCCAGGTGCTGTCCTCGTCAGCAGAGTTCCTCTTCATTGATGACAAGCTGACCATTTACATGCTCTCACCCACATCTACTTGCACAGGGGGAACGAGTGTGTGTGTGTGTGTGTGTGTGTGTGTGTGTCTGTGTGTCTGTGTGTGTGTGTGTGTGTGTGTGTGTGTGTGTTTGAAAGGAAGAGAGTGAGAAATAGAAAGAGTGTAACCAAGCTCTGTCCACTCACTTTGTCTAGGAGGGAAAGAAAGAGACAATCTCCACTGTGAGATGCTGCTGCAGTCTATCCACCCAATCTACCTGCAATCTACTTCCCACCAAACTATTATGAACATATTCTGCTTTGCCTATAATACATACTGTATGCCATCCTATTTACATGTAATATAAACAAATACCATCATTGACATAGTTTTCTGCTTATTTGCTCTGCCTATCCTTATAACAGTAACCTTATGAGGACACTGTTTACTCACTATGCTGTTCTACAACCAATACTGAAGGATGTCCCTCTCCTTTTCAATCCACTATTAGTTATGTCTATTTCATGTATATACAGTACATTTTTCTATGTTTCATGGAATCATAAATGCATGTATTATTCTCATATGCTGCATGTGTGCTAATATGTTTTATCCTCTGATACGTCTATGCACCATCTGCTTGTACCCGATTCTCTCTTCTCCTTCTCTTCTTCCTTCCCTTCAGAGTGTGTGTGTGTATATATATGTGCGTGTATATGCGTGTGGGAAAATCTATGCGTGTGTTTACTGCTTCAAGCTGAATTCCTTGAATATCAACACTCAATTGATCTTGAGGGACACTGGATGCAGAGCAGGAACCATTCTCAATCTCACAATAAATTAGAGGGAAGAACTTCAGATGGAACATTCCAGTGACAGGATCTCTTCATCTTTACTGACATCTCTTCACACTGACTGCTGGCATGTCCCCCGGATAGCAATTAGGGTGGACAAATGTTCTGGGTCCCTGGAAGATGTTAAATAGATTTTAAAAACATCAACAGCAAAAGACCTGATATTTGTTGTCTTTGGCATTTCTTTCTTTCCTGTCTTATTATGCAAGCATGCTTGAAGCATATGTCCTCGTAGAATATGCTAAGATATGTCCTCGTAGTGTGTAGTATGATATGTTCTGACAGTGTGTAGTAAGATATGTCCTCGTAGTGTGTAGTAAGATATGTCCTCGTAGTGTGTAGTATCATATGGTCTTGTAGTGTGTAGTAATATATGGTCTCGTAGTGTGTAGTAAGATATGGTCTTGTAGTGTGTAGCAGGATATGTTCTCGTAGTGTGTAGTAAGATATTTTCTTGTAGTGTGTTGTAAGATATGATCTCGTAGTGTGTAGCAAGATTTGTTCTCGTAGTGTGTTGTTAGATATGGTCTCGTAGTGTGTAGTACAATATGTCCTTGTAGTGTGTAGTAAGATATGTTCTCGTAGTGTGTAGTAAGATATGTTCTCGTAGTGTGTAGTATGTTCTCGTAGTGTGTAGTAAGATATGGTCTCGTAGTGTGAAGTAAGATATGGTAGTGCGTTGTAAGATATGGTCTCGTAGTGTGTTGTAAGATATGTTTTCGTAGTGTGTAGTGTCAGATATGTTCTCGTAGTGTGTAGTGTCAGATATGTCCTCGTAGAGTTGTAAGATATGGTCTCGTAGTGTGTAGTACAATATGTCCTCGTAGAGTTGTAAGATATGGTCTCGTAGTGTGTAGTAAGATATGGTCTCGTAGTGTGTAGTAAGATATGGTCTCGTAGTGTGTAGTAAGATATGTTCTCGTAGTGTGTAGTAAGATATGGTCTCGTAGTGTGTAGTAAGATATGGTCTCGTAGTGTGTAGTAAGATATGTTCTCGTAGTGTGTTGTAAGATATGGTCTTGAGTGTGTTGTAAGATGTTCTCGTAGTGTGTAGTGAGATATGGTCTCGTAGTGTGAAGTGTCAGATATGTCCTTGTAGTTTTGTAAGATATGGTCTCGTAGTGTATTGTAAGATATGTTCTTGAGTGTATAGTGAGATATGTTCTCGTAGTGTGTAGCGTCAGGTATGTCCTGAGGCTCGACATCAGGTAGACTCTGGCCCAGACGGTTCTGCTCTAGAGTGGGCTCCTATGTGTGTGTCCTATGTGTGCTATTTTGTATGTGTTATATGGCATATAGATAGACAGACAGACAGACAGACAGACAGACAGACAGACACTTTATTTATCCCGAGGGAAATGTAGGATCTTTAAGATTTTTTTAGGAAATGTAAGATATGTCCCTATGTCCTATATTCGTATGTGTCCTATATCCATATGTCTTATGTATCCTATGTCAAATGTTCCTATGTGGGTTCAGAGACTCGTACGCAAATATTATGTGTCTGTGTTTTGGTCTGTGCTTTGAGAATACCCTGATGAGCAAGCATGTTGTTTTCAAATTCAGGAATTCTAATTCAAAATATTATTGCAATTCGGTTACATTGTTATTGACTTACAATTGTACAAAATAACACATAGTTATGTGTGTATTTGTTCTTAGATTATACATTGATATGCCTACATATGTACAATAATATGTGTAAGTATTACACATCACTGGTATAAGCGTGCATATCTGGGGGCAACATTTATAATACCCACAATGTATTCCATACAGTTAGCGCTTTCACAAATTATAGTTAGAAATTCAGGGTAAAAGACGTTTATGATAAATCCCACTGACACTGTCCTTTACATAAGGGAAAAAAATCATTGTGGTGGATACATTTTCTATCCAAAGCCAAACAAATAACTCATGTGCGGAATGCACAGGGATCACTTCATATAGCCTGTTACATTTGTTCACATATTTTAGGAATTGTCTCAACAGCTTTATTTCAATAATTTGGGAAATATTTTGACAAAATGCTGCAAATGCTACTGTGATATGTCTAGACCAATTACTTTACACACCAGAACACTGCATTTATTAGAAAGCACTTCAGATTCAACAATGGTTTATCCACTGTTAAATTATGTTAATGCATCTTAACATATTTCAAAATGATGTTCTTACCTATGACACAACAATACGCATGAAGTTCCCTGAAATACTATGATCAGATTATACTTTTGGTTGAAAAAAAGGTGTTAATTTTTAATAAATCTCTTATGAACAACAAACAAATCGTGAGTAACTGTAATGAATTGTATCTTTCTTTATAATCCTAATGCTTAGCATGAATCCAATAGTGCTTTAGAGTTCTTAAAGTGATCCCATGGTCCATTCCTCTCAACCACAACCCTCATTAGCCTTGTTATTTACAACTGACTGTTCCAAGACCATTTTAGAGCCTTATAAAGACACATTTCAGCTCTAGCACAATGTTTTGGTCCATTATCCTCTTATCTTGTCAAACAACATGATTGACGGCAAGGCATTTGACATTAATGGCACGCACGGCTTAACAGTTTTGTGGCGCTTTCATTTTATTGGGATTTCTGTTCTTCCAGCTATACAGATCAAGCGTACCTAACCGTCACCATGTGTAGGTTTCCAAGCCAGTCACAAGGAAGAAACATGCTGTAAAATTGTTTGTGTCTTTATATTACAGTTATAATATATTCCCTTATTAAAATGGCATAGGAATATATTGATAGAAATGTGCAATTGAATTATTGAAGTCAACGTAGGCTTTAAAGTTTTTAGACACAAAAAAGTACATACTGTATACATATACAATACATATATATATATTGTTTTAAATTAGCTTATAGAAATGTGTAAGCAATCTGTTGAATGCAGCAGACCTGAACAGTCTAAACAGGGCTTACACTCCTGAAGTTTATAGCTAAATTAAATGTTTATAAAGAGTTGAATCTTTAGTAATCAGGCAATGATCAATTGTTTTACATTCCACGACACATGAAATACAATACATAGACCTACATAGGCTAATCATCTCTCATGATATATCGTTCTATTTGCAAAATTGTAGGCGACCAAATAATGCTTTTGCAGCATTAAAGTGTTGATGTGCAGCCTTACTTTATCTTGGACATTTTTAACAGTAGACCAAAAATAACAACTGGTGCATCTGCTCGATTTTTTAATTAGCCTATTGACTCGGAATCAGAGAGCATAATTTGTCTTTCACCAAATGAATGAACGCTCTTCACTACTCTTACTTTGTAGTAGTTGGAGGTGAAGTAAACGAATGGGAAGATCGAAGTAAGAAGATTAGGACAATCCTACCAGCAGGGCCGCATGTGACTTACGTTTCTTATCTCAACACATTCGTGAAACTGCTTGTAGCGATGGTTCCATGGCGACAGCTGACCCAACTGGCTGATTTGAAGACGTAAACAAGTTCATGCCTATGCGTGATCATGTCAGGTAAGATTATCAGAATGGACAGGCAACAGTAAATTATATCTGCCAATACCGGGATGTTCAAAACAAGAAAACAAGAAAGTGAGGACCAAGACGAAGACGACGAGGAGGAGGAAGAGGAGGAAGAAGCAGTTGACAGCAGAGGAAACGCTTTCACGGGCGCCTTTTCTTTCCTCTTCGATTTTATGTCAGGTAGACGGTTTGTGGAAATCAAAACATAGCCTGGCCTTTAAGTTCACAGTCGTAGAATGTTGTAGATGTAATATAAATATAACTCTCCAGGCGTCAGATATGTCTTTCTCTGATCATTTTGTCGAGTTTAAATGTTGAATTACAAAGGTCAGTTGTTTGGGTTTGTCGTAGATTTTAACGTGGCCTGTGGCTTAGTGTAGTGCTGATTTGTGTTTATGTAGGCTACTGTAACTAATGAAGACCTATGATTGTGTCTATTGATCCTTTTCACCTTGTTAATGTGGTGGACCATTGTGCAGACCGTGAACTGTTGAGGACTGAGATCATAACAACAGTGTGTAGTCTATACTATTTCACTAACAGTTTACCCTTACACCTTCTTCCAGACCTAAGCCTTTTAACAAGACGCGGACAGCACACACAACGAACGAAGGGTAGTTTTTTTTTTTTTTTTTTTAAACCTGTGATGTGATGGTAGGCCTATCCAACCTTTAATAAAGTGGCCAAGTTTCCGAAAAAGAATTCCTATAATATCGCCATGGGATCGACACATAGTTCCAAAGTTTATTGCATGGTCAGAATTGGACATGCCTGTCTGCCTATGCAGCTGTTATTGTTGCGCGCGATTAAATATACAGTCCGCGATTCTAGTCCCATTCTTTTTGTTAAATTCAGCGAATTGCTCCTCACGGTCCTCTAGCTGGCCGGTCAATGTTTGCAGGGGGAAAATGGGAAACAAACCTAGTTAATGGGAAACAAACCTAGTGGCTCGGACCGAGCCATTTCCCAGCTAATCCACACATGTGTGTATGAGCACATAAGTGAGAGGTTCATTGGCTGTTGAACGCAAATATTCAACCCTAATGCAAACCCGTAACCGTAGACTTCAGACATCAAGCGAAATATGAAGTAAAGTCGATCGTTCGCCTGTCAGCGTGATTCTGACAACGGGATAAATCACATCAACCTACTTCAAAGGTGTGATATTCATCTTAGCAGGCGCAGAGGGATGATTACTGGAGATCGAAGTGGACCATTTTTCCAGACAGCACAGACTAAAATGACAAGAGCAATTTATGGACACGGCATGTCACAAGAGCAGGCCGGGGTTGCGATGCATCTTGCTATGGCCATCACAGATGGTTTCCACCTGCAAGGCGAGGAACCCGTTATTGCACGGCCGGAGGATGTCTGACTTCAACTCTTTTCAAGTTCACTTACAATGGGGCAAGTGCGCAATGTCGAACCTTTGATTTTCGTCGGCAACATTTGTATCACGCTCAGTGAATTTTGTTCTCAGGGTTCAGATGGTGGCCCATACCTCGAATGTTTCTGATTTCATATTTGACCTTTATGTTGGCCTTCTCTTCTAATTACATTTACATGAGGCAAAGAAGATGTTCCTAATGCTCTGAAGTCATCCAATGACTTTTAAAACATTTAGCCTTGGAGATTGTGTCTTTGTCTGGCCCTGTCCTTGGCTTTGCAGAGGCCTGTATGACATAAAAGGCTTTTATATCAGTCTCAATGTGCATTGGGCCTTTATTTTTCATGTTAAAGCAAACATCAGCCTATCCTTAAAAAACACACACAAAAAAATGCCTATTCGTGGTAGTTCTGAAAGCTATAAGAAGTTGAAAAAGAAAAAAAATGTCTAGGTCCAAACATGGCAAACCAACCTCAGTCTGGTTTTGAGCGTCCAGTCTGGATTGTACTTCATGCCTACTTTCAAAAATGACATACATGATCATGTGTGTGTGTGTGTGTGTGTAAGAGTGCCATACACTATTATAGGCTACCTTGTAAATTAACAGCCACCAAACCCTTCTCTTAGCCATCTCACAGTCTATTTGTAATGCTATATAAATCAATGAAATTCCATTCAATTGTTTGGCCAATGTCAGTTTTTGGCTTGAGCTGTGCCCGCTCTCCAAATTCCTTGCTTCCTTGAAATAAAGCTTCCTAGTAGGGCTAGCATATTGGACAAAATGCTGAGAAATGCTGTACAAAATGAAATAACAATGAACCAATCAACCTTTACTTCATATGTGCTGTTCTCATTCCGTTTACCAGGAACGTGGTCTACAGTAGACTCTAGATAATTCATGATTTCCGCGTCATATTGCTACGGAGAATGGGCCTAAATATATTTGGGGGATTTCTGTCACTAGAGGTCACTGTTGGTTCAATTTCCAACCGTAGTATCCTCATGGACGGCGCATTACTATGACGTAATTTACTAAGTGACAACACATTAAGAAAAAATCTACAGAAGTCTTTTCCAATAACTTACGTCTCCATATGAGACATTTGTTATTGGAATCTAGCTTCGACTTTGCGACACTCTTATTTAACGTTGCTCTGTTGTATGACAACAGATATCCATCCATTTTGCTAGCTAGTAAACATACGTTTGTCGGTTTGTTCTGTAAACTTGCTTCATAGCTATCCATGTCAAGCGTAGATAGCAAACGTTAGTTCCCAACCAGACCAGTGCCAGTAGGTACCCATGTGTGCGCAACGTAGCTGTCATAATTAAGGAAATGATTGGACTTGACTTGACTATAGAGGCACACTTCGTTACCAAAAATATGATACTTCCGCATATAACATGTCGCAAACGGTGTAGGTAAATACAGAAGAACGCCGGTCTGCTATCTTGCTAACGGTAGCGTACCTCCGCCACCAGGATTTCTCCAAACTTTGGGCTGTTTTAGAAGAGTCGAGATGCTGAATGTCCCATCTCAATCCTTCCCCGCCGTGGGCTCCCAACAACGTGTGGCGCCATCAGGACAGTCTCGGAACAAGGTAGGTATTCCCAAGATATATGTTGGTTAACGATGCTAGGATAGTTAGTTAAGCCACTTCTCAGTTAATCATAGCCTACCCGCTCCCCTGTAGCGGTAATAACAAAAGCTGTTTGTAAGGATATGTGTGACTTCAGTTTATAAAACTTCGAACATTGATAAATGAACGTTAACGCAAGTGTGTTCATGTCTTAATACTCATGGATTACTGTGCAATTTCCTCGCTTGTTAGAGGTTGCCTAACCCATGTTGTGAAACACCAGTTAAGACGTTGCCCTACCCATTCCTAAAGACCCTCTAAACGAGACACTTCATGCAATTCAACTGGCTGTCAATGCCTTACCGACCCTCCTCAGTGGAAGATGCGCTGGAAACATACTACTGAGACAGCAAAGCCCCAATAGACTACTGACTACTCAACTCAAATACATTTCCCCTGACTTGAGAGGAAAGATGAAGCTATTGTACACGTTTGTCCTACTGGATAGTAGCGTAGAGAAGTGATCTAGTGTAATATTACCTCAGGTTTAAGCTGTTGGTACACTTGGTATACTAGATGACCATAATTAACAACCCCCAAGGCTTTCTTGCATAAATAACAGCTTTTAGATAGCTATTACAATAGAAGATTTTAAATAAACACTTGAAATAGAAACCTAACTATCTATCTTGGTACAGTTCTCGCACTGAACATACACTTATATGTAATAAACGTATCTGTATGTAGATGAAGGACTGGACAACAATGTCGCCTTGTGAATATGTATTCATAGATTTATTATCAGACTTGTAACATCAAATCCTCTACCAATGTTCTGTCAAACAGATAGTTTACCGTGCAACTTTGTGTTTGGTGCGGAATGGTGATTCACAGAAGACAGCTGTATGTCAGAGGCTGTTACACTATAGATCCCTGAGGAAAAAAGCATTTAAGTGTCTGCTGCTTTGATCAAGTAGTTTTAGATTAGGCTGTGTAATGCACAGAACAGTGTCCTCCATTGGATAGTGTGTCAAGGTAATTGTTACCGAATGAACTAAAAAATAAACGTGTGTGTGTGTGTGTGTGTGTGTGTGTGTGTGTGTGTGTGTGTGTGTGTGTTTGTGTTTGTGTTTGTGTTTGTGTAGGTGGCCTTGAAGCCAGGCCACAGTATGATGGACTGGATCAGGGTGACCAAAAGTGGGCGTGACATGACCGGACTAAGGGGCCGTCTCATTGATGTCACAGAGGAGGAGTTAAAAAAACACAACACAAAAACGGACTGCTGGACCTGCATCAGAGGTAACACTGACCGCAGTATTTACAAAGTCACTTCCGTGATGTCACTCATTAGCCCTCTGACTCTCTGAATATAGCATAACCAACTGTGTTATGCTATATTCTGTCATAAGATGACATGACAGCCACTGTCTGGTTTAACAACATTATGTTACATTTTTGTTAAAAGTGCTCTGAAGTCAGAGAACAGTGTTCAGCACTATGCCTATTGTGTGCATTTGACATTGGTTTTCATCATGTCCAAAAAGCCCAGCAGCTCTATAGACGGTGACTTATAGTGTTACCATAACACTGTTGTGTCATTGGATATCAGCTGTCATCTTGACAAAAGATGGGATATGGAATTTGCCATGGCATGATTACGAGGAGGTTGTGTCTCTCTGGCTGAAGGTTTAGATGAAGTGGGACTAAGATTTTCCTATAGGGAACTTGCTTTCAACAAAAAGACCAAATACCTTTAAGCTTTTTAATGGAATTTTAACTATATTTCAACCATTCAGATATACAGTACAGTTGGTTGCAAAAGTTTGGGCACCCCTGTGGAAATGACAGATTTTGTTGATATGGGTTCTTCATCAAATGCTGCTTCTTTTTCTCCCAAAACACGTTTGGAGACTGTGGCCAAATAACCCAATTTGAGACTTCATCTGCGTACATCACTTTTTTCCCAAAATGACCATGGCTTATCTAGATGTTGCTTTTCATACTTAGGCCATTGACCTTTATGATCAGTTCTTAAGTAAAGTTTCCCTCTGCTGACCCTTATACTTAGACCTTGTGTGTACACAGTGGCGGCGCCAGAGATTTTTTTCTGGTGGTGCTATGGGGGTGCTCGGCGTTTTACTGAGGGTGCTATGAAATTAGGGTGATAGCATATGAGTCTCATTTTTCTCTACTACAACACCTCCCCACCATATCGTCACATATGTTTACACGTTTGATCTCTAACGCGTCTTTGGGGTACATAAAAAGCGTCATTCAAATCGATCGTATTATTATTATCATTAGGCTACTTCTGACGGACGCGCACAAAGCCGCGTTCATCTCCGACGGTCAAAATGGATGCAGCATGTTATAACGTAATCCCAAATACTTCACTTACTTCAGTGTGTAGATTAAAGTTTGCGCCAGATGACTAACAGGTCACCACTACCATGTGCGACAAATTAAACTAAACATACCAAGTTCAATACACTTCTAACTAAAGACGGCAGATTAGAATATCAGATAGAATTAACTTAAACAGGCAAAGAGTCAGAAATGCTTTCAAAAAGGGTATATTATTTTAAGTCACAATCAAAAAAAAAATGAATGAGACCAAACAGTAGGCACTCAAAACCACAATAATAAGAGATCAAAAAGTGCACACAAAACTATGCTTAAAACATCCCTTAATTGTTTCCTAATCATTTCTGCCATTACATTGATGATCTCATTCTGCACGTCATGGTGCACATACTTTGCATTTGACGGGTTGTTATCTAACTTTTTCTGAACGGTTTTATCAAATTTTCCAATTACAGATAGCAACTCGCGGACATTACCCCTGTTTGCTGAATCCTCATCTTCAATGTGGCCTCGCTGTGAGATCCCCTGACAAGCAGTGTAGCGCAAGCTTTCCACAACATTTTTGTAATATTGGTCTTTTCGGACTATCCTGGGCGTTCATGCTTAAGTCACCCAGGGTGCTAGCAGCATGGCTAGCAGCGCCCTCAGTAGAGGTGAGGGTTAACTTGGACCAGGACGTTCCTCTTCTTCTACATCAGAATCAGAATCCAATACCTCTTGCATTTTTTCTTCCTCTTGAACATCTTATTCAACTCGAGGAAATTTGCAGATCAAATACCGATCCATTTTCGTGATTTTGTTAACGCTTGACTTAGAATTGACCTATCGCGAGGATTACTGTTACTTAGCCTACTACTCATTGAACAATCACGTTCACGCGCAACGTGTCTGTGTCGTGCTACGTGAACAATCTGTTTATTTCAATCTGTTATTTTCTTTAGTGATTAAAATATTATTATCACACAAAACATTTTATTAAGAACTCAGAATGAAATTAAATAACAATAATAGGCCTAAATAAACCATTATTTTCTTGGGGGTGCTATGGGGGTGCTATGGCCAATCTAGGGGGTGCTCTAGCACCCCCTAGCCCCCCCCTGGCGCCGCCACTGTGTGTACAAGCAGCACTGCACAGTGGAATGGTGCACCCCCACACCTGTGTCAGGTAAATCTACCTGTAGGTCTTGTGAGTCACATGAGGGGATTGGAGGGCCCCTCTGCTCAGCAGACATGCAGTTGTATCTGAAAGCATTCTTGGTCCTCAGGATATCGCCTTGACTCTTAACAGCCATTTCTTAATAACAATTCAGTCATTGGGAATTCCAAGCTGGAGATGCTCAGATATCTTTTTAAAGCCGTCTTCTGCTTTGTGGGCCTCAGATAGGTTCATTCAGATCCTCTGTCAGTTGCCGAGAGGAGCCACAACATCTGAGGAGTTAGATTCCTCAGCTTCAGGAATTGTAGTGAGCTGGCCATCCCAAAATATTACTCTTGACTTACTTTTAAGTCCTAATAACAAGCTTATGTTATGCTCGAAGTCTTAACATTGTAAGGGTGCCTAAACTTCATGTAATAACTGTATTTTTTTTTTGTTCGTTTGCTGCAGTGGTTATATTTACTTCTTTTCATTTAAAAAAATAAATACAATACTGGATTTTGCTAAGGGGTTCCCAGACTTTTAATACCACTGTATTTAGAACCATGTTAAATGAAACGAGTTTAAATGAGAAATGCGCTGACATACTTGTTTCCCTAATGCGCCGATGTACGTCTGTTCTGGTGTGCCATCCTAAAATATTAAAGATATTTTTCAAGAAATCTTATTCTTAGGTTGTCACGACTGACATTGATGGTGACATATTACAAAACGCTAGGTTACGTATGTAACCATTGTTCTATTTCGTTTCTACTGACCGCCAGAGGCGTTGCTTTAAGCACTGGATTTCCTTCACGTTTACGTGTAGTTCGAGTATTTGTATCAACAAAATCACCTGTGACCTGGGTGACGAATGCCTTTGCCCCTGTACTAAAGGCGTGCTCACCCAGGACTTGACCCTTGACAATCTTCTCGCGAATATTCCGAGTGACTTCCAAGCTCTGGCGGTCATCCGAAACTCATAGAACCATGGTTACATACGTAACCTAGCGTTCTATTTTGTTTCTACTGACCGCCAGAGGCGGTGCTTTAAGCAATGGATGACTAATACCAACCAAGTCACGAGGAAATCTTACCTTACTCCCGCTGTAAGGAAGAAGGAAGAACACCTGCTGCCGCTGGGTTATGAGGGACCACGTTAACCATATAAAACCTCACAATTGTGCAGGTTGATGCCCATAACGCAGCTGTTCAGATATCTGAAGGGGGACACCTCTTAGGGCCGCCCGCGATGTACATACACTCCTTGTTGAGTGACCTCGGACCTGAGGGACCGTGAGACTACTGCTCCTATAGGCACAAATAATAGCGTCCAACGTGATAGCCGTTGTTTGGATAAGCTGTGCCCTCTCCTCTGTGCAACATGACAGAGAAACAGTGAATCAGACTGGCGTAATTCCACAGTCATATCAATCTAAGTGCTCTCACTGCGCACAACAGGTAGGGGCTATGTCCCTGCTCGTCATCCTGAGCTGGGGCTCAAAGCAGCCAGCCTGAGCAGCTGGTTTCTGTAGGATGATGAAATCGCCTTTGGAAGAAAGGCCGGATTCACCCACAAAGTTATCCCTGTGCCTCCAGGGTTCCAATATAGCCATTCTTGGCTTGGCTTTCGTTTAGCCGATGCTCTGGCCAAGAGAAAAACGGTCTTCATAGACAGTTATTTCAATCCCACCCTCTCTCGAGGTTCAATGGGGACTGCCAGAGTGCCTTTAGGACTATAGGCAAGTCCCCAGAGGGCACTGAGCTTCCCTGAAGCGGCCTTAGTCGTTGAGAACCGATAAGGAAGCGGGTCACTAGCATATGGGACCCAACTGTCACACTATCTGCCCTACTGTGCATGGCTGAGATGGCGGCTGCCTATACTTTCATGGTGAAGGCTACAAGGCCTCCACCAAAACGGGACTGGAGAAAGCGGAGTATCACCAGTACGGGACACCGTATCAGGTCCTGCTTCTGTGCTTGGCACAACTCACAAAATAAAAAGCTTCCACCTGTTATCGTACAGCGCTTTGATGGAGGATGCCCGGGAGCTGTGGATGTTCCAACAACCCCTGGGTCACATGACCCTAACAATGGCTCTGGCCCTTCAGAGGCCAGACTCACTATAAGTAACCCTTGTGGTTCCCTCTGAGGATCCTGTCCAGAGTGGGCAGGATCCGTGGTAATGAGGGGGGGGGGGCATTCCCCAGCAGGTGGGTGCTGCCGGGATAGCACATCCACAGCAGTGTTCTGAATGCCTGTTACATGCATTGCCCTCAGGCTCAGAAAGAGTAGATAGGCCCCCAGCCACAGCTGTTGGGGCAGCCTCCAGGATTGTCTGGGCCTTGTGCTCCCCTGGTGGTTTACCTGGTAGACCACTGACGTGATGTCTGTTCTTACCAGGACAGCTTTTTCTACCACTACTGGAAGAAAATGTTTGAGCTTCAGCAGCTCCAATACATCTATGTGGTGTTCCTACTGCCAAGGACTCCAGAGACCTCTGAAAGTCCTGCATTGTCATACAGCTCCCCCCTGCCATAGAGGCATCGGTGGCCACCGCTCCTCTGTAAGAAGGTATGGGCCCCAAGGGAACCCCCTGGGTGAGATTATGTCTCTCCCCTACACAGCCATAGCTTTGTAAGGCAGCTGGAAGTGACTCTGACCAGCTTGTGCCTGTGATAAGTGGGGTGCAAGCCAAGATCGTTCAGCCGAATTTAAAGAGGCTGCAAAGACAGAAGGCCCAAGGGAACACCTACGTGGCCGCTGTGAGCATACTCAGCAGTCTCAGAAATGATCTTGAGGGCCAGAGCCCTCCTTTCCTGAAATGACTGATGATGCAGTAGGGGCAGTGCCGCTGCCACACATCTGGTGAAGACCCATGGTGCCAGCGAGATCCCGAAAAGGGAGCACAAGAATTGGTAAGCTCTGCCCTCGAATGCAAAACAAAGAATCTGTCTGTTTCGAGGTGTGATAGGGACGTGGAAGTATGCATCCTTTAGGTCGATGGTTGTAAACCAATCTCCTTACTTGATACCTTGCAACACATCCGCTGTACGCAGCATGTGGGATCTTAACCTTGAGATGTGTGTTTAACCGTCTCAAGTCTAGTATAGGCCGAAGGCCGTCGCCCTTCTTTGGCATGATAAAATAAGCGGAGAGAAATTCAAGATCTCCTGACGTAGAGCCAGAGCCCTGTTTGGGTCTATGACGATGGTCATTTTGACCCCATGGCACCTCAGTGGTCGGGGTCCCAACTCTTGGGGGCCTCTGTCTGACAGGAGCCTCACAGCTCAGACTGGCAACTGTTGTCTGGACTGTGTAACCTGTAGGCTGCACTCCAGAGCTTACTCAAGGCAGGACCAACATCTGTCCAGGAATGACAGGAGGAAGAGACAATAGGGCTTTCCTGCCCGGCTCCAAGAGTGGAGACTGGGCCAACCATATCTGGCGTTGGGTCTGGGTTAACATTAAAAGCCGAAGATGGAGGCCCTTTTTTTATTTTATTTTTTATTTATTTTTTAAAGGCACTCTTAGGAGCGGTCTGTATGGGTATAATATCCAACCCTAGACGTGTCATTGCCATCTTAATGTGGGTCTAACTGATGTTTGGCTTCTTTCGGAGCCCTTCAGTGTAGTGACGCTCGTACCCAGGGAACTGGGATGAGAGTAATAGGGGCCTCTCTGAAGCCCTGGTGGAGAGAATATCCTCCTTGAGGAAGCTGGTGACCGTATTAGAGGGAGCACCTCCGAAGGAGACTGTAAGGCCGCTGTAGTGAAAGCACTAGCACTAGGGCTATAACGAAACACCTACCTCACGATTCGATTCGTATCACGATTCTTGACCCACGGTTCGATACACCCCACGATATTATTATTATTATTATTATTATTTATTTTTTTTTTTTACCTCGCGATTTTTTAAAAATATTTTCTAATTCACATTAGAATAAGTATGAGCTATAAAAAAATGAATAAACAATTTATAACCAAATATTGAGGTTTTTATTACTCAAAGCAATGCTGTTGAAAAACATTCAACAAACTTCTGAAAAAGTAGGCTTGAACATAGCCTAAAAATATGAGGGGAACAACACATAAATAACCAAATAACTTAAATTTTCTGAGGTAGCAGACTTGCACTAGTGCTGTAAAAGTAAACAAATAAATAACATTTATCTAGAACAAAGTGCAAATAAATAAAAATTCCCTTACAATCTGAGGAACCAGGTCGCACTAGTGCACTGAACAAATCAAGCCAAGTGAAATAACAACTTCCATCACAAAACCAGATTGTTTGTTTGATTTAAGAGATTTTGAAATTCTTTTTCAAAAACACCATCATGTCCACATGTTTTGGTGAGAGGCTTGCTCTTTGTGCAGTGGAGAACACTCTTTCACTTGGGACTGATGTGGCAGGTATTCCAAGAAAACGCTTGGCTAGTTTGGATAAGTGGGGAAACTGTTTTTCATGGTCTCTCCACCACACAAGTGGATCTGACTCCACTGAGAGGCTTTGCACTGATCTGTAATGTTGTACCTCCTCTTCCACCACCTGAGGGAAACACTTGGATGGTGTTCCTTGATCTGTTGGAAACAAGTCTCCAAACAGTTCAGCCATTGGTGCTCTTTTCGCTGGAGGTGGACTGGCGCTGGCACTGCTGGTGGAGCTCTCCGCTCTCTCGTCATCTCTCTCCTCCCTGACAGTCTGGGCCTAAAACAAAACAATTGAAAAACCACATTGTCTTACATAAAATATCAAAGTAATTATGAAACCATCCAATAATGCAAGAAAACTGTCCTTACAGAGGTATCATACTGATTTGATCATTAGGCAAATATGCACACATTGACATTAAACTGTGTGTACTAAACGTTTAATAAACAAATATTTATTTATAAGTAAGTACCTGAAAACTGTTCCAGAATTTTTTCTGTCAGGCTGTATGGTGGTCTCATCCAGAAAAGGTAGGGATTTGAAGCGTGGGTCAAGTGCAGTGCTCACATGGAGGAAGTCAGTCAGGGCCTCATCTGTCTGTGGGTAGCGGTCCTGAAAATCTGTTCTAATGGCCTAATGACCGTTGCAGTGTCCGACCCAGTGTGCTTCATTGCCGTCATAATCCTGTCCTTCAGTGGTAGAATCATTGACAGTGTGGCCATCTGTTCAGTGCTCATCAAGGTAGTCACTGTCTTCAGTGGTTTGAGCACCTGAACCATATCCTCTGCCAGCTTCACGTCTGCATCAGACAGAGTGACAATGTCTTTGATTTTTTTTTAAGGCTTCCATCTGTGAATGCGGCAAAAATGGCAGCCTGTTGCTCGAGGTACCGTTCTAACATGTCGTGGCTGGAGTTCCACCTGGTGGTAACATCCTGTACCAGGTTGTGCGATGGCAACTGAAGCATTTTCTGTTTGTCACTTAACAAAGCTGCGGCTGTAGTACTCTTGTGAACGAACTCTGCCAAGCAGTCGGGACACCTGGGTCACCGTCATCCCTTTCTTCGCAGCTAGATTTACGGTGTGGGCAAAGCATCTAATATGCGGTGAAAATCCGGCCACTTCAACAGCATTTACGATATTCCTCGCATTGTCAGTTGTCACTGGAATGGGTATGCCTGGCCTGGTGATCTTCCAATCTGCCACCGCATGTGTCAGAATTTCTGCCAGATCACTTGTGTGGCTCTCGTATACCGCTCGTGTCTGAAGTACAGGGTTTGCCATTTGCCAAAGTCCGGTAATGTAGTGTGCGGTTATTGTCATGTAGCTGTCCGTGGCACGAGATGTCCACCCATCTGTGGTGATGGTGATACAATCCGCACATCCCAGCTCTTCTTCAACCCTACTTCTGGTTTTCCTGTAGAGTTTGGGAACCACATTTTGCGAAAAATGTGGTCCACTTGGCAATGTGTATCTTGGTTCGACTTCCTTCATTAAATTTTGAAATCCTGCGTCGTCTACCACAGAAAAGGGCTGCAGATCATTTGTCATGAATATTCCAATTGCCATGGTGATACGCTGAGCACACTCTGAATTAACTGACATTTTGGCTTCAAATAAATTCGGCAAAGTAGGCTGCCGTTTTTGCTCCACTTAAATGAATTTCGGGGTGGTACCTTTGGATGTGAGCTTGCATGTTGGAAGTGTTCCCCGTCACCTGAGGTAGTGTTTTGAAACACTTGCGGCAAATGGTGTGCTTCTTGTCAATCACGCGGTTGCCATCCTTATTTTCCACTGGGTACCCGAAATACTGCAAGACTGCAGACCTAAACGTGCTTGGGGGGTCTGCAATTTCAGGCAACCTAAATGTGATGGGAGCCTCTTCAGCCCCTGTATTTTCCGACGACCCATCATCTGAGGTAGCCATTGCGCTCAGCACAGGTGTAGGCTTACTAGCGAACCAAACTTTTTGTATCACGTGACCGCTGAGGGCATGTCGCGGTTCTGCCTCCTCGCATCGCGATGCAGGTTCGTGGCCCAGAGTGTCGCGATTTCTTGGTTCGATCCAATATCGTTACAGCCCTAGCTAGCACGCTGTGCAGCAGGTTGTTGTAGCTTTAGAAGCAGAGTCTTATTTCTGCGAACTCCTAAGTCGAAGTGTCTACCTTCTGGGCAAGCGGATACCTTTTCCTGCATTTGCCTCTACCAGAGGCTTCCCAGGAATCAGGCCTCTGGCGTTTGTATTGCTTAGGAGACCGAGCGCCGCGTCTTTGTGCCGGGGGCGGTTCTGGCTTGCCTCTGGCCCAAAAGGGGCCTGGCAACAGTGCATGTAATGAACATGTTGCAATATCTATACATAGATGTATTTTATTTATCTTTATTTATATATATATATATATATATATATATATATATATATATATATATAATGTATAGGAGTGACATTTTACCAGCAGCCTTAGCGAATAACACTAGGTCCTGTTCAGATAAGTTACTGTTTAAGTGTGAACCCACTCCTCTACAGCCATCTGAACCAAATAATAAATGCTGAACAACTGGGGTTTGCAGTTTATTATGGACCAAGCCTCAATATAAACCAAGCGCATTACACCTGATCGCGGCAATGATTCCTCTTACGTTACGTAAGGTAGGCTTCCATTTAAAAGCGGACCCAACGGTTAACGATTACCAAAATTGGATGCTTTAGAACTGTAATTGCGGGCATTTACACTTTTAACACAAATCCGATTGGAGTAAATCATGTACTGCTTTAGAGCGGACCCACTCCTCTACAGTCATCTGAACCAAATAATAAATGCTGAACAACTGAAGTTTGCGGAGCGGAGAACAATCACCCACTCAAACTAGGCAGCTTATTATGGACCAAGCCTCAATATTTACCAAGCGAATTAAACTTGATCGCGGCAATGATTCCTCCTACGTTATGTAAGGTAGGCTTCCATTTAAGAGCGGACACACTTGTTAATAGTTATCCAAAATTGGATGCTTTAGAGCTGAAATTGCGGGCGTAACACGTCAGTCACCAAACAGTAGGTAGATGTAGCCTGCTTATAGCATTTACCACAAAGCCGACAGGAGTAAAAAACCTGTCCTGTTCAAGAGCAGACACACTCATTACCAGTTACCAAATTAGATGGTTTAGCACTGAAATTGCGGGCATAGCCCGTCAGTCACTAATCAGTAGGTAAACGCAACCTGCCGACAGCGTTAAACATAAGCCAACAGGAGTAAAAAACCCTGTCCTGTTTAAGAGCGGACGCACTCGTTCCCAGTTAACAAGTTAGATGGATTAAAAAACTGAATATGCGGGCATAGCCCGTCAGTCACCCATCAGTAGGTAAACGTAGCCTGCTTATAACGTTCAACACCAAGCCGACAGGAGCAGAAATCGTGTACTGGTTAAGAGCGGACACATTCGCTTTTTTACACCATAGTTAACAGTTCCGCAAACATACCTGCTTTTAGAACTGACATTTCGGGGCGTAGAACGTAGCTTTAACAGTTACCCAAACAGTATGTAGCGACAGGAGTAAATCCTGTTTGTTTACTTAATTGAATGCTTATGGCGAGAACACCGCTTGCATCTTCATCACAACAACGGTACAAAACCAAACTATGCGAGGGCTCCAGCTAGCTTAACAAGTAGTTTTAATTATCAGCTATAAGGCGAGAAACACCTGTAGCCTGCAGATAGTGTGACATGAAGCCAACAGGGGCAAGTAGGCTACTGTTCGTTTACTTAATTGCATGCTTTAAGGCGAGAACGCCGCTTGCATCTTCATAACAACAACGGTGCAAAAACGAACTATGCGAGGGTTTCCATCTCGCTTAACAAGTAGGCTAGTTTAAATTATCAGCTATAAGGCGAGAAACACCTGTAGCCTGCTGATGTAGGGGCAAGAAGGCTACTGTTCGTTTACTTAATTGAAATCGTGACAGACAATAGTAGGGATCTATTATGCGAGGAACTCACTCGTACAACAAGTGGGTTTAATTATCAGTTGTAAGGCGAGAACCTTTAGCCTGCTGATACCCATGCCTCTTTACTCATTAGGCTCCTGCAGTATTCAGCGTGAACACGATAAACGGCATAATATATTAGCGTAACTCGCTTAACAAGTGGGTTCAACTATCGGTTCGTAAAACGAGAAACACCCATCCGATAGGCCACTGCCTCAAACCATTACCCGAGCGCGAATACTACACACGGTAAAACAATAGAAGAGGCAACTCACCTTTTTTTCCGAATTATCCGTTTTCCCGGATTATCCGCGAGTGGGTTTAACTACCAGTTTTAAGGCTAGAAACCCTTTACTGTAGCCCACTGAATGTTGATTTTTGATGCTAATCGCAGTCTTAAGAGGGCGAGAATTCGCAGCTCCACCCGAAGGTTGCAAGACTCCCAACGATTAGCATGTGATTACACTCACCTGTGGAGGGAACATACTCGCCTGACGCGAGAAGATAGAAGGGTCAAGTCCTGGGTGAGCATGCCTTTAGTACAGGGGCAAAGGCATACGTCACCCGGGTCACAGGTGATTTTGTTGATACAAATACTCGAACTACACGTAAACGAGAAGGAAATCCAGTGCTTAAAGCACCGCCTCTTGCGGTCAGTAGAAACTAAATTTAACTGTGAGTTTTGTTCATTTCAGTGAGGTTAGGTTAATTAAACCCCTTTCTCTCTACAGCATTTTGTACTTTCTACCTCATCTACCATTTCATCTGAATCCCCTTGTCACCCCTGCTGTGGAAACCCATTCATTAGTAGTCATGTGGCAGTGCTTGCTCACACACAGCGCAGCTCCAAATTGGCGCCTAATTGAATTAATCGGGTAAAAATAAGATTAAGCACTACTTGGCAGGCAGACACGGCTTGTTCCAGGCTTTAATTTCCCAGAAGGTGAGCGGCACCATGATGAACACCTATCCAAAACCCCCAGGGTTCCCTGTCCCCAGCTCACACTAAACAATGAACACTGGGACACCTATTTAGTGTTTCTCCCTTCAAAAGCCAGACAAAAGGATAATGGTCCTTCATTCATATATGTTAATCGTGTTATCTTCTTACTAAAGAACAGATTCTCTGCTTTTAGGATGTAGTGTCTCTGCAATCACCAACTTCTCCTAATTGGATGCAACTTGCATGGTCTGCCTTTACTCTGAGAACAGCTCTCTGTTATTGTGTGTCATGTACAAACCTCAGCCATGTTGCTACTTTTGCCAACAAGTGCTAGCAACTGATTGGCTATTAGGGCTTGTTTCACTGTTTCCCAGCAGAGGGCGCTAGTGTCACATCAATAGGATAACCTTAGAAACTAAACTAAACTCCTTTTTGTGTATCTTTTTTCCTCACTCTTAATTTTGTCCTGCTTTTTGATCATCTGAAAAGACCCCACCCCACCCCTGCCTCCACCATCTACCCCAAACCATTATGAGCAAAAATGGAGTTGCAAGCTTGAGTCATCATGGCCTTGACAGAAGACTGATGATGCCAGAAAATGATGCCAGAAAAATATCTAAAAAATCAGCAGCAAAAATGAGCAGGATTAACCTCTTCTTTTTGCCTTGACTATTACAGTGTCGAGGACACATCGTGTCTCTATGTCTCCTTATGTTTCGAGGCTTTCTGTTTCTTCCAGAGAACTTGAGAAATATGTGGCTAGGCAAGAGCCTTTCATTTCTTGTGTTGTTCAGTGCCTTTGTGGTTCAGTGGTGCTGGACCCACTGATTTGTAGACATTTCTTTTGAAGCCAAGTAAAAGACATTTTACTGCCTTTATATTGTATATTGCTCAATTTGAGGGTTTAATTTCAATGTCTTAATTGAAAATACTGTCTAACATGCCTTGCTTGAAAATTCAATGAATTTGTAATTAGTGTTGTGAAGCCTAATGTGTGTGTGTGTGTGTGTGTGTGTGTGTGTGTGTGTGTGTGTGTGTGGGGGGGGGGCTCACAGGTATGGTGTATAATGTCACAGCATACATGGACTTCCATCCCGGAGGTGAGGACGAACTCATGCGGGCAGCGGGTATCGATGGCACTGAACTGTTTGACCAGGTCAGCTAATCCCCCCTAACCCGAACCCTAACCCCCCCCCCCCCCCCCCCCCCCCCACACACACACACCCACCCCACCCCAAACACTTGTGAGATCCAGATCCTAGGTGTTATTCATCTCTTCTTCTCTAATGCATATAAGTAGTTGTTGTGGTCTCTCAGGCAACAAACGTGGCATGTCTGTGTTTGCACAAGTTAACGGTGATTCATCGATTGGCTTCATAATTAGAGACCAAGTCCAGCAGCATCCCGTCACTGGTCTCCATGGCAGCCCTGCCCTAGCGAGCGCAGCCTTCTCTCCTCCGCTGCTAATTGATAGTCCTGCCCCCAGGCACTTAATCAATGCTGTAGTGGAAGACACCGCTGATGTCTGCTGATAGGAAGTGTGGTCCAGCCCTTCAGGTTTATTTGATTTTGTTTAGCCACTGTGCCTTGGTTTGCACATGGCAAGTGCCTGATAGTAAAGGTTAGGGAAGCTTAGTTTGGTTGGTCCATAAATCCCAGGGGATCATGGGGTAAATCCCAGGGGATCATGGGGTAAATCCTGTGTAGACAAAGAGTGTGGCGAGAGAAAGAGGGACCTGCTAATGTGACGTCACACTGCCTGAAGGTCACCAGTTCTCCTCTGTTCTCATTCTCCTTTTGATTTGATCTGTTATTCATTTCTCTTTTCTTTTGTGACCATGATCTTCTCACATGCCTTTAATCTACATTTTTCTCTCATGGCTCCCTCTGCTGCTGCCCCCCCCCCCCCCCCCGCCCCACCACACCACCACCTCCCACTCTTCCTCTCTCCCTCCTCTAGGCTGTTTCTCCCTGGCTCTCTTACTCTCTCCCTCCTCTAGGCTGTTTCTTCCTGGCTCTCTTCCTCTCTCCCTCCTCTAGGCTGTTTCTTCCTGGCTCTCTTCCTCTCTCCCTCCTCTAGGCTGTTCCTCTCTGGCTCTCTTTCTTTCTTTCTTACTCTCTTTCTCTTTCCTTTCAAATCAGTTGAATTAGTCACGCTTTACTCGTGTGACAAATAATCAACACTTCTGTTGTCAAAATAAACCGTCGTCCTCTAATTCTGCGCTCCCTGCATCCTGACAGGCTAGGAGGCAGCTTGTCTCTGATGGCCAAGTGCTGGGCAATTAGCGTCAGTTTGGTGAAATGTGTTTTTATAATACTATAACACAATTTTCTGTGTCTATAATTAGAGGGTATCGGCATCTGTGGTGATGGTCTGTCCCATTGGGAGACTGCATGACGTCTTGGGCTTTTCCCGTTTGCCTTGGTACCTGAGTGTACGATTTCCTCTCCGCTGCTTGAGGCGGCTTCTGGACACGGCTGCTGGAAACAGTTCATTCCCCGGCTGACAGACTCTCTCTGTCAGGCAGGCTTTGGTTCATATGTCCGTTCTGTCATGCTTCACCTCTCAGATCAAATGCTGTTTTGTAGAGTTCCCCAAAGAAGTAATTATTGTTATCGACGTGCTCAATTTGATTTGCTCTCGCTCTTTCTCTCTCTAACTCTACCACCTCTTCTCCCTTTCTCTTTCCCTCTCTCTCTTTTTCTGCTTCTCTATTAACCATTATTCCCTCTCTCCTTCTCCCAGGTGCACCGCTGGGTAAACTATGAGTCCATGCTGAAGGAGTGCCTGGTGGGCAGAATGGCCACCAGGGTCAGCACTGTAATCAAAGGTGAGATCCAAAGTGTGTGTTTCCAACTCTTGACCCTGCGGGGCTTCACACACTCGCGTCCTCATCGAAGACCAGTACGGGGTCCACACGTGGCGAGTAATAGCACGAGTAAGGTGTGCGGTGCTGTATTGATCGTGTCTGATGTGGTATTGATTGCTCTCTCCTGTTGCTTTACTCTGTTGTGCAGCTCAGTCCATCAAGGAGAGGGAGAAGGCACAATTGAATGGTATGTGAATGGAATGTGAATGGAGTGTAAAGATCAATTATGGCAGGTGTTTGTGTGTGTGTGTGTGTGTGTGTGTGTGTGTGTGTGTGTGTGTGTGTGTGTGTGTATATTTGTGTTACTTTTTACACAAAGGATGTGCACACATTCCTGATAAGTATCTGTGTGTGAGTGTTTTGGTGTGTGCTTGTATGGGAGTCATGCCAGTCTGAATGTTAATGTGTGTGTGTGTGTGTGTGTGTGTGTGTGGTGTTTACTGCTTCTCCGTCTGGCTGGGTTCATCCCATGCTTCATTGGCATGTTACCAAAGCATGGCGAGTGCTTTCATGCCAGCAGACACCATGTGAATGAAGATTAAATACTATGAGGGCATCAGATATTAGATCCCTTTCTCTTGCTCTTTCTCCCTTTCTGCTTCTTGCTCTCTCTCTTTGTCTCCCACTCTCTCTCTCTTTCTCTCTCTCTCTTTCTCTGTTCGCTCTTTATCCTACTCTCTCTCTCTCTCTCTCTTGCTCTTTCTCTCCTCTCTCTCTCTCCCTTCTTGCACAATCTCTGTCTCTCTCTCAGGTCTGGCTCCTCCACCTCCTCCTTCTCCCGCGTTACTGGAGCCGCCTGCTGCACCTCCTCCACCCAAAGACGCACGACCTCGGTAGGTATCTCTCCTCAAACCAGAGTCTACAAACACTAGAAACATAATTACTTATAAACAACACGTTTGCCCTTTTATGTTTTTGAAAATTCAAAGCAACCTCAGCAGTTTAGAAGTTTAACACCAACCACCACAATATTAATAATAATATCGATAATAATAATAATAAGAAGAAGAACTGAATGTATGTTGATATTTAGCGGGGTTGACACCAAGCCTAAAAGCCTAAAGGCTGCTCCTCTGTTCCTCAGCTATGACTGGTTCCAGACGGACACCACCGTTAATATCGTTGTGTACACCAAGAGGAAGGTGAGTGGCTCATGAATTTGAATGGCTTAGTTAATAACCTGCTAATGTGTCAGGTGCTAATTGTCTTCTCTGTAAGGATTCACTAACACGTTCAGGCCCAACCATTCATCTGGCAGCCACAGACACACACACACACACACACACACACACACACACACACACACACACACACATACTCTCTCACTCCCCTCTGCTTTTCCACCGTCTGTCTGTCTGTTTCTCTGCCTGTCTGTCTCTCTTCTTTCTTTCGTTCTTTCTTTCTTTGTCGTGCATGGTCTCTTTCTCTGTCCGTTTTGGATGTTTCTCTCCCTCTCTGTCTCTTTTGCTGTCGTTCTTTTTGCTTTCTTTCACTCTCTCAATTTCCCTCTCTCTCCTCCTCGCTCTTTCCCTGTCTTAGATTCCTGCGTCGGGCTGTGCAGTTGTAGACCTTAGGGATGGTGCTCTACGGATTGAGGTCGTTCTGGGGAAGCTGTCTTATCTCCTGCACTGGCGTGAGTACCCAACACACACACACACACACACACACACACACACACACACACACACACACACACGCACACGCACACACACAGACAGAACTGAAGGTCTAATTAAATGCTTTGTTATTGGCAGGTCTTGTGCAGGAAGTGGAGGAGCGTATTGGCAGTAAGTAGTATGAGTGTGTGTGTGTGTCGGCATGTAGGTGTGTCTGTGTGTGTGTGTGTGTCTGCTGTGTACATATGCAGTGTGTGATGGTGCATAGCCAATAATTTCACAGCCCATTTACCCTCATAGGAGGGCATGTACCCTCACTATACCAAGTTTCTCTGGGTGGATGAATGAAATCCTTGAATCTCCAGATAGATACGTTTAAAGATCTGATCTAATGGAATATGATACTAACGATGTATTTCCCCAAAAATCATAAAACCAAATAATATTTCTCCATGATAAGATACAGAGTGTGCATGTTGTATGCTCCTGTATCCCTTGTGCTTGTTTCGTGTACAGCCTCAGGGCTTTGTGTTGCGTCTGCATATGGCTCTTTGTCTAGTTTGCGCTCTATGAAACCAAACAGTGTTGAGCCTGCTGATAGGCTCCTAGCTGCAGTCCTCCAGTCTTTTTGTAGGGTTTGTCTCTGTGAAAGCATTTAAAGAATACACACACGTATGTGTGTGTGTGTGCATGACAATTTGGGTGTGTGCGCTTAGGCAGGAGTTTTGCATTGTGCGTGTGATTTCATGTTCTTTGTCTGTGCTTATACCTCTGCTTATGTATGTGTGTGTGTGTGTGTGTGTGTGTGTGTTAGTTCACACAGCTAGTGCGGTGGGGAAGATTCAGCTAGTTTTGTGGAAGAAGGCCAAGGCTAAGTGGTCAGAGCTGGGGGATCAGCTGGATACCCATAACACATTTGAGCGCAGCAAAGACCGCGGTGAGTCAGTCCTCTCCAACACACACACACACACACACACACACACACACACACACTCTAACACACTCTCAATCATACGTATAAGCCCACACACACATGCACTAGTCTCATAATAGAGGCACCCTCTCCAGGGCTCTTCTGGGTTTCATTGCCGTACTGGATAATAAAATGGAAACAGTATGTTCAAGACATCGTGGGGAAGGAATATAATGCGTCTTAAATAAGTCCTCCATCCATGAGGGAAGGGAACGTTCGCTGGGAGATGAGCTACAGGCTGTGATTACTTTCAGCCGCTTCTTCATTCATATCTTGGGATGTCTATGGGAATGTTTGTGTATGTGTGTGTTGCGTTATTGCTTTTTTCTAGTCATCTGGCCGGATGCTTCAGGTGTTATTCAGTCGATCTGACACTCTTATTTCTCCGGTGATCCAAATGCAGCGATCTACTACCGGCAGTGTGTGCTGGTGTCCAAGACGGACGTCACGCACGACACCAAGCTCATCTGTTTACAGCTGCCTGCTGGGACACACATGCACGTGCCCGTGGGCAGACACGTCTACCTCAGAGCCTCGGTCCAAGGTAACTACCACACCTGAGCACCTCAGAGCAGGATATGATGTCAGAGGGTGAGGTGAGCTCAGAGGATAAGATGTCCTCGGAGCAGGATACGATGTCATAAGGTAAAGTGAACTCAGAGGATAAGATGTCCTCAGCGGAGAATATAATGTAAGAGGATAAGAGGTCCTCAGAGGAGGATATGATGTAAGAACAAGGAAACTCAGTGCTCTTACCCTAGCCCTCTGTGCACTCTGCAATCACTGCACCTGTAAGCAAATATTCAGTACAAAACATGTCATAAATGGCTCATATTTAAAAGTAGGGTCTGCAATTCTAATCCCACACTTGTTGTCAAATTCAGTGTATTGCTCCTCACCAAAGGGAGGGGTGTATTTTGATTGAGATATCCACCGCCGCCGCCACGCCCCCTTCCCCCGTGCACATATTCCACGATTACATGAAGTTCTGCAGCCGTAATACTATTTAAAAAATATATATATATTTCCTTCGGAGGGGCAACTTCAGTCAAGGAGGGCGAACGGGCAGTTGCCCGAGCAACCCTAGTGCACGTCCCTGCAAATCACAATAAATAAAAGTGTTTTTTTTTCACGCAACCGATTATGCTTGTATGACCTCGTCATAAACAGCTGCTGATGAGCATCCATACTCACAGCTGTCTCATAGTCATTAAGCTCATCTTCGTGTGTGTGACCTTAAGCTGTTTTTTTGGAGCAGATTTGAGATGATGATCCTCTCCTCTCGGCTCCTCTTTCCTCCCTCTGTCCTCTCCTCTCCCTTTCCTCCCTCTCTCCTCTCCTTTCCCTTTCTCTCTTCTGTCCCTCTCGCTTTTCTGTCTCTCTGTTCCATTCCGCTCCTCTCCTCTCCTCTGCAGACAGTGAGGTGGTGAAGCCCTACACTCCAGTAGAACACACACTGCTGCCTGAGTCTCCAACCACTGAGGAAGACGAGGCTTCCATGCTCTTCATCATGCTCAAAGTTTATCCAAATGGTGTGCTCAGCCCTCATATCGACAGGCTAAATATAGGTGAGCTGGGTGTGTGTTTGTCTTAGTGTGTGTGTGTGTGTGTGTGTGTGTGTGTGTGTGTGTGTGTGCGCGTGTGCGTGTGCGTGTGCTGTTGTGTCCTGCAGAAATTCAGTTTTGCCTGCCCAATACTATATGCTTAGATGATTCTGTGTATGTGTGTGACACACACAAATGTCGCCCAGCTTAAAAGTTAAAAGTTTAGTTCCAACTATCAATCGCAAACATGCCCGCAAAGTTGGGTGGTTAGAACGACTGCTCGAGACCAGTCATTATAAGTGGTGTTCCTGGATAATTGCTGTTATCAACATGTTTAAATGGCGCTTTCAACTGAAGTGCGGATGGAGTGTGACAGAATTTGCCACGCCTCTCATGTCAAATCTGTCAGGTCATTTATTCCACCACCTCCCCTCACAGCTCCCGTCATCCTTGGTGAATGAAATAGGGGGCACGCAGGGATAACGCTTGACTACTGCCTGCACAGTCGACTCCTGCACGGTCCCTGCAAAGCTCTTCAGTACAGCGGCTACAGACCTCGCCACACACACAAGCAAATGCTAAGACAAACACACTTCTGCTCGCTTCTCTTTTTAGGCAAATTTGGAGCGTGATCTTGTGAATTGCGTTAGTGTGACAAGATTGAGCCTCTTTCTACATACCCGAACAACCCACAACTGAGAATTTAACTTATACAATTTTAAATGAATATTCATTGATCTTTGGGGAACTGTTAAACCACGATGACACCAAGGTTTCGAGAAATGCATCGTCTTACCACAGAGCCTGCTGCACATGTGCAGCCGATAGGCTGTGACAGGCTGTAATCAATAAAATATTGGGCCTCAAAATAAAACATCATTGTTGGTTTGAAAATGGCTATTTAAGACGCAGCTACTGCGGTTATGAGACACAGTCGTAAGTAGGTTGGTATTTCAGTAAACGCTCCTGCGAACAACCGTTGTTCATCAAGGACTTCTGCCGTTATTCGTGAAGTGCAGCCCAGAGTGGTTTCATAGCCTGGGCATCCTCCATCTCATTAACCAATGCATGTCAGGGACAACGTTAGACGGTGAAGCAGTCCAAAGAAAAGGGATGCGTAGTGTCACAGTGTCCATGTTCATTAACTGGAGAGCCTACACAGAGGAACTGGTTTTCCTCCGAAAAATTAAGACGGCTGTTATGTTCGGTCAGCTGAGGTGTTCTGACTCTTGCTGATGAAGGCTTTTGATGGGAGTGTAGTGGCCTTGGTATTCACTCGCATAGTTTTGCTGGTGGCAACCTTGTGAAATTGTAATTCATACAGCACATTTTTGCTCTGTTGAACTCTTGAGGTCTTTGAAAAAGTAAGGCTTTGCATTGGATATCTCTTTCACTCTCTCTCACTCACACACACACACACACACACACACACACACACACACACACACACACACACACACACACACACACACACACACACACAACACACAGACACACACACACACACAGATGGTCAAGGCATGGGTGTGTGGCATTGGGACTTGGTCGACTGCTAAGCCAGTGCACTCATCACACATACTGCTGGGACGAACCGGACCTCACTAGTGAAAACATGCAGTGGGATTTTCAGCAGTCGTGGCTGAATTTGAAATCCATACTGCCTCTCAGGATTCTTCCTGCCTTCTCCTGACGCTCCACTGCATCTGTACCAGCAGGCTTACGCCCACATGAGCACTCCATGAGTCACTTTCATCTGAGATGAGTTAGGGTCGCATCAAACTCCTTGGCATTTTTCTCTCAAGGCCATTTTTGTATCTTTTAAAAAGGGTAAAAGAGGGGTAACCATGAACACAACATTATGGTCAGGTGTTTCCCCCCCCCCCCCCCCCCTATCCCAGAGAACACTGTTGCGACAACAGTGTTAAAATAACTGGTTCAGGATGGGTGGCCGTTTGCTTTTGAGTTCCTCAGCCTGTGAGCCCATATGATATGAGGTCCTCGTCTCAGATGTATACTTTGAGGTCTTCGTCTCAGCCCAATGATATGAGGTCCTCGTTTCAGACGTATAATATGAGGTCTTAGTCTCAGCTGTATGGTATGAGGTCCTCGTCTCAGACGTATAATATTAGGTCCTCCACTCAGCTGTATGGTATGAGATCTTGTCTCAGCCGTATGATATGAGGTCCTCGGCTTGTCGGCCCGTATAATATGATCTCGTCCCTACTTTAGTCTGTGTCTCATCCCTTCCCCTCTGCTTGTTATTCTGCTCATGCATTAGGGCAAAAGGAGATTGAATTCCCAAATGAAGATGGATTGTGTAATTAGTTTCTATTTTGGAGCGGCTGAAAGGACAGATCCTGTCCAAACCATCTCTCTCTCTCTCTCTCTCTCTCTGTCTGTCTCTACTACCTGAAACCATTCAATTGTAGCAACATAGCATTCTAAAACCAGGGGGTTCAGACCACTGGGGGCATCTTGCAACAGCACTAAGGTTTCCATAACAACGCCTAGCCAGATATAAACTAGCTAACTGGTTAGTTACCCAGAAAAGTTTTTTTGTGACGTCTGGTGTTCTTTAAAGCGAGTTAATAAGTACTCCTCCGTCTCCCTTCAGCCAAAATGATGCCATGATAACGGGCCTGCCTGTATGTGAATGCAGCAGCGGGTTTTGTCTTTGATTAGCCAACTGGATCAGCAACAGCTTATCATTATATTACCACTTCGCTCCTCTGATGAGCGTCTTTCATCTTTGCCTGCTCTCAGCAGCAAGAGGTCGCGGTCAAGACTCTTTTTACTCGTGGTGCCTCGGTGGTGGAATGACCTACCTAATTCTGTGAGCTCCAGTTATAGCCTTGTTACATTTAAAAAGCGTTTAAAACTCAACTTTTCGAATGTTTTTTTGTTTGAGGCATACTTTATAACTATAATCAGGGTTGTTGTAATAACAATGGTAGTTTTGGTTTGTTTTTTTCTCAGATTTTTATTTTAAATTGACACTTTTGCTGTGTGTAATGTTTGTTTTTATGTTTTGTAAGTCGGACAAAAGCATCTGCTTAATATCTTAACCATAACTGCCTGAGTGACAACACGTCCCAAAAGCACTGAAGTACAAGCATTCTAAAAGTAGCAACTGCGATTTGACCCAAGACATATTTTGCAGATGCATTAGATGGTCTGCAACGGCTGGCAACAATTACTTCACACCCATGGGACTTGTTCTGCAACGATTTTTATGACGTTGCGGACCTTTGGTGTTAATTGGCCTTTACATTTATGTAAATCGTTCATCTCATTAGCGCACATTGGAATACTGTGATAGCTCCTTTTGTTCTGACAGTTGTTCTCCCTGCTTGATACTGCTGGGAAGTGAGCGGTAATTGCCAACCGTGACCTGAAGGTTAATGTTCTCCAGGCTGAACAAATGCTCACTTTCTGAAGAAAAGATCAAGGTGTTTGAGCATAGAAATATCAATTATATATGAGAGTGACAGGAGGGAATTCACCTTCTCACAGTGTAGAATATAAATTTAAAAAAGGTTAAAGGTGACATTTTTTGATTGTGTTTCTATGATTTTGGTTCCATGGTTTGGTGACCTAGTGATGATTGTCCTTGACACTCCTTTGTTCATAAATAGAAGACAATAAATGGATCTGATTTCTGTGATGCTCCAGCAGCGTGCACAGATGCAAGATGTTCTAAGTGTGTGTGTGTGCGCATGTGTGTGTGTGTGTGTGTGTGTGTGTGTGTGTGTGTGTGTCTGTGTGTGTGTGCGTGTGTGTGTTCTAGTCCAGTCACAGTCTGAAAGAGCCCAAACGTGCTCATCATAGGATATAAGACTGACGCTTGGTGTTGATGACCTAATTTTCGAGAGGCCTCCTTATCCTTCTCTGATGATCTTGTTTGTTTGTTCGCTTATTCATTCATTTCTTTGTGCTCCTCCCTGTCCTCCCAGGTGACTCCCTGTCCGTGAGCAGCCCTGAGGGTCCCTTTACTCTGCGCCTCCTGCGGGACATCACACACCTGTACCTGTTGGCGGCAGGTACGGGCTTCACGCCCATGGCTCGTCTCATCCACACTGCCCAGGCCGACGTGCCCACACTCAGGTGATACGGCATTCACTTATTTCGCTTATTCACCCCCTAAATTAGTGCCAAGACAAAATGTCCTCAGAAAGCCACGTGAGTTGTGGTTTTCTTGGAATAAAGTGACGTCTGAGTTTAGGCTTAATTCACCCCGTCTAGCTGTCTGCATGTACACTATTTCTTAGTTTGGCCTACAATTTGGTGTTAAACTCGCCAGCGCTATTTAGAGTACTGTTCCGCACAAGAGTTCCTCCTGAACGGTAACCACATGGTACAATGGAGATGTCAGACCTGTTGATGGCGCAGCAGAGAATAAGGGGTGACCTTGGAGTCAGGTGCCACAGTAGAAAAGCAGAGAAGGTTAAATGAGGGCGATAGATTTGCTGCTGTGGGATATGCAATCACTTTTATTTTATATTTCATGAAAAGCATTTAGACTGATATTGGCTGACGGATATTTTCCTCAGTCAACTGACCGTAATGAAGAAGTGTGAAAACATGGGCCTGTTATTGAGCTCTTAACCTTACTAATATTTTAGCTGTGTACTTTGCTTTAATTATTTATGTAATAAATGTGTGTTTATGTATGTGCGTGTATATATTACATATAAGTGTGTGGATGTTTAAATACATATTTAGGTGTTCATTTTCCATTCATTTATAAAATGCACATTGAGCTGCCTCTGTGTATGAAATGTGCTATATATTTGTGCCTTTAAGCCTTTTTGAAGCTTGACTTTCGTACAGGTTTTTATCTTATAATGCAGAGCCATTTCTCCAGGACTCTGTTTTTCCTACTCTTATTATAATTATCTTTCACTGTCTCTTTCGTTCTTTTTACTGTTATGGATTTTTGCCCTACTCGTAAGCTAAAGCGGCATAAGCTGGTTATTATAGGAAGAGTAACTCAGTGATGTGTCGGCCTGTCAGATTGCATGATTGGTGTTATTTAAGTGTCCATAGCTACACTTGCTGTGAGCTTGGTGAGAAACTTCTGAGGCTCTGGGTTTCAGAAAAAAACTGTATTCGGCACTCGGGTTGCTATGACAATAGCAAGTATATGACCAATTTTTTTACTTGGCATCTGATCTAGTGCACAGACATACCCCCTCTTACGGAATCAGATCAATGCCATTAATATTTTGTAATCTGTAATATAGATTTTGTATCTGTAATATAGATTAAGTATCTGTGAAACCATCTACACTTTCAAAAACTATCTTCACTTTCAAAATCTATTTACAGATACGGATTTGAAATACAAAATGTATCTACACTTTCAAAAACTATCTATACTTTCAAAAACTATCTTCACTTTCAAAATCTATCTGCAGATATGGATTTCAGTTACGGATTTCAGTTACGCATTACGGATACGGATACAGATACGGATTTCAAGTACGAACTAGAATGCGTTTCGTGAACGAACTGCGAGAGTGTGCTTGCTCTGTTGCGGCCATCAAGCACAAGCAACTGCAGTGGCCGAGTGCGCATATGTTGTTGAGGGGCCTCACAGACTGATATCTGAGAACAAAATCTGTATAGTACTGTGTTTTCTGTGTTCAGTACAACGTTGAATGTTGTAGGATAAATCTGCCAGCCTTCCAGTGTAACCATTTGCAGTGACACTGAATACACCTTTTTGTTTTCAACCAATATATTTTTGCAAGCAACCAAGCTCAACCATTATATTTTGGCTCCACTGACGTTTAGACATATGAGGGTATCTTTGTTGTTCTGTTTTTGTTTGTTTGTTTGCTTGTTTATTGTGAAAGGGTCTAGTGTGTTACATTTAGCTTGAAGAAGTCTTAAAATAGGCTCCAAGTGACATTATCTGTTGTGGGGTGTAATTATTCCTCCAAAGGTCGTGTTAATCAATGAGTCTAGATTTTGAAAATTCAAATTATGTGATGATGGCACAATACAACTACTATGCCTAGCTGGCCTTAGAGTTAAATCAACCACATATCCTCCATATGAAATGCTGCGAAATGTATCAATGGTTCAAATTTGGTTACATTACTCAGACTGTTATACTTTTCTTCCTCATCTGACACGTGAAATTACCACGACAAAAACAAAACACACAAAGATTGATTGAAAGCTACAATTATTTCTAGAAGGACAAGCTTAGATAAGTATCGTAACGGTATTAATTATTGGAAGGCATGTGTTAACGGGCAAACGTACGCGTTGTCATGTTAACCCGTTATTACCTCCAGCAAGGAGGTTATGCGATCGGGTCCGTTAATTTATTTATTTATTTATTTATTTGTCCATCTGTCTGTGGACAAGATTTCTCAGAAACTACTGGGCGGATCTTTCTGAAATTTTCACAAGAGGTGCATCTTGGTCCTGGGACAGCCCCATTAAAATTTCTGGATTCAGATTTGTGTACCTCCTTGCTGGAGGTCAGAAATCTCCGATTGCTCTTGTTTAAACTGAGGATATCCATTGGTAATCCAGCTAGTTTAGCATAATTGATAAAATCCAATGGTATCTAATGTTACCTAGCTAGGTATGCAAACTGTCGGTATCGTTAACTCCACAATGTCATGTCACTTGCATTAATCTGAGAATGGCATGTTAGTAGTACATTTAATATCAGTACAGTGTTTAATTACCGCTGATAGGCTACTTACATTTACGGTCTTCTGTCACCGCCTCCGCTGTAGCCACCTTGTGTATCTCGAACAGAAATAAAGTGTCTTGTCCGCTCACGAAATGTAACTGTGTTTTTGCAAAGCATCTGCCCCAACTTTCTTTTCCCGACATTGACATTTATGTTGTACATAATCCATCCCCATAAACCGGAGATTTCAAGCGTACAGAAACTCTTCTGAGCAGGCAAGAGTAATATTGGCTAACGAGTTGTAGCCAAGCCCTGGGTGAAGGCTAAATAGCTCGCTAGCTTTGATCACTTTAGCTTTCTCAGTAGAGTGCTAAGACACAGCAACTATACACGATTTTATCAATTGTATATCTAGGTTTTCTTTGGTGACTGTTGTTGCATTCAACAGCACAACATATCCCGGGCCTTTTGAACTGTCTGTGGGTTGTGAACGTAAACAACTCGCTAGCTATTACTGGCTAGCACTGTAGCTTGCTCAAGGTAGTAGCTATATAGCTTTGATAATACACAGCTGGGTGAAGGCTAAATAGCTCACTAGCTTTTATCACTTTAGCTTGCTCAGTAGAGTGCTAAGACACAGCAACTATTAACGATTGTATCAATTGTATATCTAGGTTTTCTTTGGTGACTGTTGTCGCATTCAACAGCACAACATATCCCGGGCCTTTTGAACTGTCTGTGGGTTGTGAACGTAAACAACTCGCTAGCTATTACTGGCTAGCACTGTAGCTTGCTCAAGGTAGTAGATATATAGCTTTGATAATACACAGCCATTACTACGACTGTATCAACGTGCTGCATTTCACAGGTCAGTCATTCCCTAAATCTTTCGTAATTGTATATCTAGGTTGTCACATTCAACAGCGCAACACATCCCCTAGCGTTTTGAACTTTCTTTGAGTTGTGACCGTAGGTTATGACGGTAATGTGTTTGCATCAGACACAAATATGGCGGTGCTTAAAAGACAATGACATAACATGATATCCATGAATTCTGAAGAGCTCAAAAGGCGCTGAAAGCTGCGCTTTTTTCTAAAAGAAGTCTAGTGTGAACCCCGCTTTATACAGTTGAATGGAGAGGGACAGAGACAAGAGGTTCCTTGGATTTGGGGCAGGTGTCAGTGAAGCTCAGTGAAGCACAGGTGCAAGCCAGTTTAATGAGCCTATTATGATGTCATAATGGCACCGAGTTCTGCCATGCAAGTCTATGGGGGGAAAAAGGGGATGAAAAAGAGGAATAAAAAAGGAGTGGCAAGGAGTACCGCCACGAAAAGATCTAGCAGGTTGCACCGGATCGGGCCGGACGTTTCGGTGTTTGAACGGCGTCTGTACCTCGAACGGGCGAGGCCTGATTCGATGCAAGAAAAACGGGAAGAATAAAGAAAGAAAACTTGACAACAACAATACTGTGCTTCCCTTCGGGCAAGCACACTAATTGCGGATTTCTGTTACGAATTACACAATCTTTTTGGCACTGTCTTTACTTCCTTTCTAAAGAGGCAATCAGCGCTTTTGGCAGATTTTCTAAAGCGCCAATCAACACATTGTATCCTGTACTGACTAGCCTGCTGGCAATTGGGAAAGTTGAGTGAAACGGTGTATGCTATGCAGCAGTCATGGATCAGAGACCGAGAAATGGCACAAGTAAGAAGTCCTATATTTGGAGCTGTTAATAAAGTCATTGTAAAACGCACAATCACAGTCAGTGGTTTTCACTCCACACTTCGTTCCACCTGTTTCAAAGATCCTTGTCGTTGTATGGAAGATATTAGGATCTGCTTTAGTAGCTAACGAAAGCTAACGTTAGCATTTTCGTGACCGATCTCCTATTCACATTTAATTAAGTTAACCATGAACAGTGTTCATATGACCCATTATCACGATGAGAACATTTAGCAGACAGACTGCTATTGTCTTGTTCTCCAGACACCTGCAAAGTGATGGTGGGGGTATACCGTTAAGTGCATATGCATCCTCAACAACTGGATAATGACCAGCCTGATTTCAAAACCACCTTGCAATGTCATTTTCGTTTCTTTTCATGGCACTTTGGGGTAGCCTATTTGTAACCATTTTCTGAAGTCCTTGAAAACGCTTTATTGTGTATTTTTTGTGGAAGCAAGTTTTCTAGCGTCTCAGTGGAAGAGATATATGAGGCAGCAAGCTGGAGTTCTCGCCACTTTCATTAGATTATATTAGATGTGGCTGAGACCAATTTCTTAGTTATAATGCGTTCTGCAGCCAAGCGATCTCTGAATCGCCAGAGGCTAAAATTAACTAAATAGTAGGCTACAGGTGTTCATCAGCCCTTTGGGCCAGACATAAGGCATGCTTGTTTAACTTCCCCCACGGCGTTCGTACACCGAATTTTATTCAAACCATGCGGGGGAGACCCCAGAGTGGTGGCAGATTTAGGTTATAACTATTGAATAATGAGCGGGCCAGCAGTTGCCAGCAAGCTAGCGCTGATTGGCTAGTCAGTACAGGATACAATGTGTTGATTGGCGCTTTAGAAAATCTGCCAAAAGCGCTGATTGGCTCTTTAGAAAGGCTGTAAAAACAGTGCCAAAAAGATTTTGTAATTCGTACCAGAAATCCGTAATGCGTAACTGAAATCCGTATCTGCAGATAGATTTTGAAAGTGAAGATAGTTTTTGAAAGTGTAGATAGTTTTTGAAAGTGTAGATACATTTCGTATTTGAAATCTGTATCTGTAAATAGATTTGAAAGTGAAGATAGTGTTTGAAAGTGTAGATACATTTCGTATTTGAAATCCGTATCTGTAGATAGGTTTTGAAAGTGTAGATGGTTTCACAGATACTAAATCTATATTACAGATACAAAATCTATATTACAGATTACAAAATATTTATGGCATTGATCTGATTCCATACCCTCTGGGTAGAGTGTGAATAGGTGACAGCTTCCTGTTTTCTGGCCAATCCACAGGAAAACTAGACTGATTGTGTGTGTGTGTGTGTGTGTGTGTGTGTGTGCGTGTGCGTGTGTATATTTGGCCAATCCACAGGAAAACAAGACTGATATTCTTCAACCGTCAAGAGAGGGACATCCTGTGGCACTCACAACTGGACCAGCTGGCTTCCAAAGATGACAGGTGTGTTTGGAGACTCTGTGTGTGTGTTTGTGTCTGGCAATTAGTGTCAGTGTCCCATCTGGTATGAGTTTCTCTTGTATCTTTTCCCCTCGTCTTTAATGTGAAATATGACTCACTTTTAGGTGTGTGGGTGTGTTTTTTTGTCCGGGTGTTTTGGAGTCAACATGGTCTCATTCTGTGTAGTCGTTACGTATCCGTGAAGTAATATCTCTGATGAAAAAGGGATTACACAACGAGAGCTGACTTGGCACTAATGGGATCTGATTCACTGGCCCTATTGTGTAGAGGATTACAAAATCGTTCATTGGAGATCCCCATTGCAATGCTTATCTGTGGGTTATGCAGAAAAATGGACAAATACAGGCTTACTGTTTCCGGTCAGAAATTACAGGTAAATCATTAAAGACAATGGGCCTCATTCTTGAACATTTTCGGAAGTTTCTTCTGAAATGTTTCTTACCGCCAACGTCAGAAAAAGATCTCCGTCAGATTCATGAACGCCTGAAAATGCTTACGCAGCGGAAGTGTATTAAGATATTTATAGTTAATAAGGATGTGCCATAGTCGATAATTCAATGTTACTTTTATTTGGACTTAAGTTAAAGTGTAATAATTTCTGGTTAGAGAAGAGAAAGATTATACTGAGGAGTGAGGTGTGACAAGTTGGCTCAATCCCTTGCCCCATGTCAAATCCAGGTACCTTGTCTCCAAGGGCTTTTTGAATAGACAGTAATACCCCTTAAACTCAGTGCATTTAACAGACATTCCTTTAAATGTAAAGGCAGATATGGCTTAGGTGAAGCGCTGTGAGTGAGTATGGAACTTCAGTTCTGTCTCAACAATCTGTGGCCACCATTGTTCAAGATTAAACCTGAATCATGACTGACCAAAATCCAAGACTCTGTCTTCAATATATGGTACAAATTGTCAGTGTTCTCAGCTGTGCTTCCCTGAATGAGGTTTCTTAAATTGAAAGCGTGTTCTCGTGAACCTGGATTTGCTTACATACACGGCCCGCAAGCTCCTTACAAGGGCACGCAACTTTCGTGACTTGTGCAGTCGGAATCGACCGAATCCATGCGAAAGCAACTCGAAAGTGAGTCATGTCATAGCAGAAAGCAGGCACTGGTCGAGTAAACGCAGATCTAACTTCACCGATGCAGAGGTAGAGGTACTGTTGTAGGATGTAGATATGTACATTCTATTCCACTATGGCCATATCAACGTGATTGAGTGTAGTGCTTATTAATTTATTCACTTACATTTGCAGTGTTTGTGTAGTTCTTTTATTGATTTTAGGACCTCACGATGCCTCGTAGAATCATGACTATAAATGTGAAACGTAATTGTTAATGATACAATATTCTCGTATTTATTATTATAATAATTATTTAAATCTGAGGATGTCTGTAGACTTGATGTAAACGTAATCACCAAAGATTTGTCACAAATTCAGCCCTTAACCCTTCTAACACTGTGGGGCATCAAGACAACTCTGGGCAATTTACGACTGCTATTTCGCATTCTGAAATTCTTCTGAGTTTCAGAACAAATCCCAGATGAGAGAACTTTCATGAATGCCAAATTTGTTCCTAAATCACCGGAAGTGGAGTTCAGAAGAAATTCCTTCTTAAATTCTTTTCAACCCTTTTCAATGACACCCAAATTTACCTAGCCCTCTCACCTAACGACTATACGATCTGCGATCTCAATTTTAACAACCATGTGAAAGCAATAACTAAATCAGCTTTTTACCATCTCAAAAACATAGCCAAACTCTTGATTGAGAAACTCACTTGTGCCTTTATCTCTAGCAGGGTTGACTATCGAACAGCTTCAACTTGTTCAAAATGCAGCTGCTAGAGTTCTGCTGAAAAATAAAAGAACTGACCAAAATGGTTAAGTCCTTCCATTGGCTACCACTAAGTCACATACCTATCAGATATGTTTCAGCTGTACACACCTGCTAGACCTCTCAGATGACTGGAGAGAAATCTGTTGATTATAACTACTGTTAGAACTAAACATGGTGAAGCAGCCTTTAGCTGCTATGCTGCTCAGCTCTGGAACCAACTTCCTGATGACATCAAAGGTGCTGGTCACATGTATGCTTTAAAGCCAACTGATGCTTTTTGCTAACTGATCGAATGCTTTTGATCTCTCGATTTTCTTCTATATTTTTTTAGCACTCTTCCTTTTAAATCTTTTTTGTGTTCTTTTGTTGTAATGCATGTCACCTTTTTAACAAGCTACACTGTAACAAGGAAAATATTTAATCGTTACCTTCCCATAGATGGATGGTTTAGTTTGTCAGCTTTGGATGGAGATAAAAGGCCGGTGAGGGCACAGTAGTTCCATGGCTGTTCAACACAAATCCCCCGTTGGCTCTCTTTGTTTCCTTGTCGTTTTTTTGTGTATTAGTTGAACGACAGCCTTGCACATTTCTGACCATTTTCGACCTGGCGTTGGCCTCTGTGTTATAAATGTGCACAGCTTGCAAGAGTCGAAGTTCACTCGCCATGTCATTTCCGAAAGCATATGCTTCGGGGCATTGGAGAAAAACTAGACGCTACGTTAAATGTCACGCCTCTGTTACCAGAACAGCGGCATGCTGTCTAAAAACACACGTTGGGGCATCATTATGCTCCCTCCGTTTGGTTGAGTATAAACAAGTGAAGGCGCCATAATGAGGGGTTTTATAAAGGGCGATACAGCGGGATCTGGGTTTCTATAGAACTGGTGACTTGCCTGCAGCACAATCTCCATTCCATAGGCCCTACTGATTCGTTTTCAGGGAGAATCGCTCCCAAGGTCTGACCCTGTAAACTGCGCTCGGTGATAGGTGAGATCCGTGCCTCCGTCTCCTCTCCTGTTGAAACCTGGGGAACCTGAGCCTGACTGTAGAATGAGTAAGATGTGGAGGAGGCACTGTGTGTGTGTGTGTGTGTGTGTGTGGGATTGTGTGTGTGTGTGTGTGTGCGCGTGCGAATGAGAATAAGGAGGCCTAGAGGAGCTTATTAGAGAGAGAACAGAGGCACAGCAGAGGGCATTGGGACTTCCCACTCTCTGGCATTGACCTTCAGCAGGCTGATGTCTGTGAACTAAAATCGCTATGGATGCGTAGGGTGAGTGTGTGTGTGTGTGTGTGTGGGAAGAAGGTGAGTAGAAAACTCTAATAGCTGCAGCTCCAGCTGTATTTGCCCACTTAAGCTAGCACCCAGTCTACTTGAAGCTTTGTTACTGTACTCAGGCCCTTTTCACTAGAATTCTTTTTTGGGGTAGTTAATGGCTTTCATTGTTGCATAAGTGGACTAAATTATCCGCAAAACAGAGTTTAGATGAGTCTGGTAATCTCTTCTGAAGAAGTAAAATGACAACTATTACAATGTCTCTCTCTCTTTCTCTCTCCCTCCATCCCTCTCTCAATCACTCCTTCTGATCCGGGTCCCTTCAGGTTTGAAGTGGACTATGTGCTCTCTGAGCCCTCTGAATCGTGGACAGGGTGGAGGGGGCGTGTTGAGGTCTCCATGCTTACAGACTTCCTGGTTCGGCCCGAGGGCTCCAAATGCTTGGTGTGTGTATGCGGACCCATAGCATTTACTGAGCTATCGGTGGGGTGAGTGTGTCCCTCTTTTGCACGCACACTCACACACACACACACACACACACACACACACACACACACACACACACACACACATAAAACCTTTCCCACTCCGTCCATGAAGGTAGTTTCTTTAAAATGCCTCTTAATTGGTTTGTGACATTTGAAATACGTTTTTTTTACAATGCGTCCATATAGAAATTCAATGTGGTCTAAATATGGTCTTTGTGGGGTTTTTTCCCCGTGTGTGAGGGACTCTCAGATTCCATGTTATGTAAATGTATTTTTGGGGGTTCTCTGCATGAGAAGATTGAGTTAAATTAGGCTCACTTCAAGGAGAGACCACACAGGATGAGAAACTAATTAACCCACTCTCTCTTCTGCACTCTGAATTAAATCTCATTTCCCTTTCCCTCCACTCCACTTGTCAATCTCTCTTTCTCTTGCTCTCTAGGTTGGTGAAAGACCAGGGCTTCATTGATGAAGAAATTCATGCCTTTCAAGGCTGAGCCATAATCTTTGCACATCCTCGTGCGGTTGTTCGTGTGTGTGTGTGTGTGTGTGTGTGTGTGTGTGTGTGTGTGTGTGTGTGTGTGTGTGTGTGTGTGAGAGAGTGTGTGTATATGTGTGTGTGTGTGTGTGAGAGAGAGAGAGAGAAAGAGAAGAAAAAGATTGCATAAAGCAGACAAATGGAAATTGACTTTCTCCCCTCGTGGAGCATCTCTTGTTTCCACACCCTGCCTATGTCTGAATCACGGACTCCTGCAGCCCAGATCTCTAGAGCACCTACCAGACAGCCAGCGTGTGTTTGTGTGTGTGTGTGTGTGTCCAGCTCTTTGCCTCCCCCATGACCTGTGCAAACCTCCTTATGGGTTCATAAGTTATTCATTCATGTATTACTGATTTATTTGTTTATTTTTGTATTTTATTTCAACCTAGGGCAGACTTCTTGACTTCTGTATGAATGTCTGCCTTTGTCACGCTTCCGTAATTTGTGGGTTGCGTCACACTGCCTCGTTGTGTGCGTGCGTGTGTGTGTGTGTGTGTGTGTGCGCACACCTCCCAGGTAGCCCATTCAGAGGAAAGGAGAGGAAGGGGAGATGTGATGGGAAGCTTTTTTCCCCTTCCCCTTTCTGTGCTTTTTTCTTCCAACATGCGGATGTCAGAGGAGGCTGTTGATTTTTTTCCCCCTCCTGCGACTGCAAAGGAATGCAGATGAGACAAGTAGCTAACACACCCACACACACACACTTTCACACTTTTACTTGAACTAATTTTCACACACAATACATACTTCTAGGTTTTTTCTTTTTCTTTTTTTTTGAATACCTTCAAGGTTTCTGCATTTGTCTGCTGTTTTGGTTTACCTTTGACAGACAGCCAGAAAGAACAGCTGTTTCTATCGAGAGAGTGAGCGGGAGATGGGAAAGGAGGCAGAGGCCCTATTCTATTTTATTCAGAGATAAAAAATAAAAATAAAAAACAGGTGTGCAAAGCCAGAGTGCACTCTGGATAGGGCCTTCAGTCCGCAGATCTCTGCTTCTCAAAGGGCCTAATGCATCTCTTTTTGTGAGGTCTGCTTCCTGCTGTGACTGCTTTTTACCGCTGAATGCACACAAGTGTCCCTTCATGGAGACCCACAGGACAAAGAGCAGTAGCCAGGGAGGGGGGGGGAGTAGCGACAGTAACATGAGCAGAGAACATTTCAGAAAATGCTCTGGCGTCAGCAAAAGAGACCAGATCTGGTGCATCTGTGGCAGTCTGCCAGCTGAATACCTGTCTAATCTTAGCAACAACGTTTATAACCGTGGCAATTATCTAGTCCTGCTGATTTGGCTGCAAACCCTGGATGCGCAGGGCTGTCTGTGCAATGAGGAAATAGTGGAGGACAGTAGATTGTACTTCAAAATCAAGTACTTTTGTGTCAGTCTGATAATCTGATGGTTCGTTTTGTTTTCTGTGTACAGTGTATTATGCATACATATGAATATCCAGTACAGGTGTTCGTACTGTTTGTTTTACAAAAAATAAATTAAATTATGCTATAGCAATCCCAATCTTCAGTGTCTGATTATTTCTTATATTGTGTATTTACAGAAACACAAGAGTTAAAAGGCACATATCTATATTCACTGTAAAACAGTTGGGCCTATATTGTCGCATTACCATTACATTTTATGTCAGCTTAATTTAAGGGGCCTGTTTTCAGTAACCTTACTTTCACTGTACTTTGGAATTTTTTTATTAGTGTTTTGGTAGGGTTGCTGTATAGTCCATTGAAGTTGCTTGATAAAACATGTTTAATGAACTGACACAAGGAATCCTGCAATTTCTTCACGTGCACAAAATACTATGTGTGCAACATCTGTATGAATTCAGTAGCAAGTCGTGCAGTGTACATTTTCTGCAATGCAACGACAGTATCCTCAAATGTCTGAAGATTGTTCCTTGGTGTATTTTTTGGTTTTGTTCAGTACATTTTAAAATCTATCCATAGTCGCCTTTGAGTTAATTTCACAGTGCATCACGTGGCTCTCATGTCATGCTCTTGCACCAACCTCAGGCTAAGAGTTGGCCAGTGAAGGTATACCCTGATAACCAAAGGCCAGTGGACCACTGTTCGCCCACTGGGCGCAGATCTGCCTGTCCGCTGGTGAGTTGCTTTTCTTTTATCATTTATACTTTTTCTGTCATTTTCACCAATTCTGAAATGTTTTATACATGTTGCAAGTGTGGAACATCAGTCTTATATTGACCAACCAATTTTTCACCTTGAGAGCCTTCTGGTAGGCCTGGGCTATGAACAACCTCTGTAAGTGGCTGATATTTTAAATCTAAATCAATTACACTCAAGATGATGGTGGTCCGAGCCAGTGGATGGTGGTCCGACCAGAAGGGGCATACCCCCAGTGGAGGGCTGTCCAAAATCCACTGGTGGACTGACGTATGCTGGCTATCTGGGATTAAAATCAATGGAATGGATCTCTGATCAAAATGCACATGTAAAACGAGGAGGAATGTCAGTCATTCTGTGTGGAATCACCCAAAATCTGAGCATCTCCCTGGCGACACCTCAGAATTCTTTCTACAAATAGACACACGCACGCCTAGGGACTTCATGCACACATTGATATTATTTCCCATGTATGCTTGCCCAGTATTTTAAGACAAGGTTTTCTGGGTGGGCTACTCGTACCCACAACCGAGGGAATGCATGTGTTCTTCAAACACGAGGACACGGTAGCAAATTCTGACGCAATCAACTGCGAGACCCCTGGTGAGTCAACAGGGAGCCTATAGCAGGAGTTGGGACAACTGCTCAACTTAGAGCCCTGCCGAGGTGTAATTGGACTTCATTTGGTCATTGTGACCAATTTTTTTCCATTCAACAGTACGGAAGCTCCACCTACATTAACAACCCCGGAGATGCATCTCGCAGATGTTAATGGAGAGGGGTTTGCTGTGGAGTAGCCTACACAGCAGCTCGAGGACTCAGTTGAAGCGAGGGTGCATACGCGCACATAGGACGGTGAACTATACCTAAAACCCAGAATTGCACCCGTAAATCTGGAAACCTGTCTGAAGCTCTTAGAGAACTGTTGGAATAACACTTATTTAAAAAGTGGATAGGATACCGTGGAAATCGTCACAAAGGGAGTGTGGCGCTTTTTGGCGTATCCTTATCACCTTTCAGAGGAGTTTTTAGCGAAGTGGAAATTATGCTTTTCAGAGACAGATCTAAAGCCTGAGAGAATTGCTTTTTTTGGGGAGGGGGGAGTTCGTTTCCTCCTTGATGTTGATATATATGAATGGTTTTGCGGGGTAATCCATTATTGCGAAGATGTCGACATTGCCATCAAACAACATAACCAGCACAACCCCCCGCGATTCGGATTATGAATGGAGATATGAGTATTATGAGGATGACGAACCCGTGTCATTCGAGGGACTGAAGGCGCATCGATGTGAGTATGGTAGCCTAAATGTCCCATTCATCTTTTCAAATAGTTGCAATGAGTTCTGCATCATTAGCACCAGGCATGTTGGAAGTATTTTCTGGGAGGGGATGCTGTAATTACTTGTGGCACATAAGAGACTACAAAAATCCTCGCATGTCGCATCACTTCTATCGCGTTGCCCCACCCTGGACAGCGCTGTCCAGCGCAGCAGTGCTGATTAGACTGAGCCGAACCAATATTTTATTTCAAATATCAAATCATAAGTATACAGCTTAAAGAAAACTAAAAAGTAACATTAAGATCATGTATACAAAGCAAAGTATTATGACCAAAAAAAAATGCATAACCGCGTAACCCATGACACGCATTTTCATATCAATCATGAAACTGTGTTAAAATCCTTTTGGCCTACTTACAACTGCAAAATCTAAAGTAATGAGACTAATCTTAAGCCCTTGAAAACGGAGATATGTGTAGCCTACTTGAACGAGAGGCCACTTATATGAATGAGGACTGATACAGTCCTATCTAAAACAATACATTGCGTGAAACGAAAATAGGCTAAAAGCGAGAAATTGGTAGGCTTCAGTTAGCTCAGCTGCTACTTGGAATCTTCCACATTTGGACACTTTTCAGGACTGATTTTACTTTCTACTTGAGTATTCTTTTTCTAAAGCTGCATTGACCGAAATGAGCGGCCATGTCTGTCCGCAGTTTAACTCATATCCAGTAGTAGGGTACTCGACCGACACAGTGGTGGCCGTGTTGGTAAGCAGCCTGCATTGCGCTCTAACAAGTTGGCACTCTGGCAGAAATATTTTCACTTCCATTAAAGGCGTATTTAAAGCGTATTTAGCTTAAAACACTGCCTGCCTTTTGAGTAGCCTCACGAGACTGGAAGGAAGAATATAGTTATAGTTAGTTACGGTATTAGCAGACGCTTTCGTCCAAACATGACAAAACAATAGATATAAAACAGTAAAAACAAAAATGAGAAAATGAAGTAGGTTAAATGGAAATAATACAAGAAGAAACAATATAAAGTATCGATTCAAAGTAAAAAAAAAAAAAAAAAAAAAAAACAAGCAATTAATGTGTTTAGCCTACTTCAGGCCTAGTCCACACCTACACAGGTATCTTTCAAAAGTGAAATCTACCCCTCAATCGAAAACAAAAAATATCTGGATTTGATGGCGTAGAATGAAACGAAGCCATCTATGATCCTTCCTTGAAAAAGTCCTTCCTTGAAAAAGTCCTTCCTTTAGTCAGGTATTCCTATATGCGAGTCGACCGGAGGTTAAAATGTAGTAATCAGTCGGTCTTTTGTAACAAACTGTTGTCTTTTCCCGTAAAAAAAAAGATGCTACTACCGATGGTGAAAGGACACATGTGACTTGCCCCAGCAACGCAAGGGACGCTAGAATGGTATCCATGGTTACATACAACTCATGAGATAACTATCATAAGATTGAGGTGCATTTCTGGAGCATTTCAGAATCATTTGTTGTGATTTTTCAAAATCCCTATATTATTTTTCCGTAGGCAAAGACACGGAACTCCATATATGAGCAAAATATGGCCTCATTTTGTAGTTCACCTTCACCTTCAGTGACCCCAATTTCTATATAACCAGGTCAACTTGTGCACGCATGCGCATCATAAAACATTAATTAGGTGATGTAGGCTATACATGAGACGAGAAGAGGAGACTTTTCATTTCTGACAATCACATCACTAGGCTATGAAAGCATATATTCTTGATGTTATAGAAGACAGAAATGAAATCAATTTGGTGATTCAATCCTTAATTTTCCTTAGTAAATGTTTGGACTCAAAACATATCTAAATATAGGGCCTATGTTGAGTTTAAAGAGGAAGATATAATGATAAGGGACACCAGGGACAATTGTAACAAGGGGACAGTTGTGCCATGCTTAACATCTCAGTTCATGTCTCACATAATTGAATGAAACCCACAGACAACATGTGTGATGCAATCAGCCTGCTCAAATTTTCAGTTTGTATCTCTGTCAAAAGTAATAGACAGAAGTCCTTTTGTGGGCAAAATGTGTAATGTTCAAGTTTTGCACAATATTTGAATTGCACAATTGATGCATTTTGTCGGGAGCACAAGTAACAGGTGGTAGTGATCAGTGATATACAATGTGTTGTATTCTAATTGGCTTATCAAATATTAAGAGCATTCCATAGCCTACAATTGGTCGCAATGGCAAGCTACCTCGGTAAAAACTGTCATGTTACGTTTGTCATTGGCCATTGCTATTGTCCCCAGTGGCACTCACAACATGTAGATGAAAACTAGAGAAAAAGTTAGGCACATGTGCTTGATTTAGTGGAATAAAAGACAAAAGGTGTATGTTGCGTATGAGCAAAAAGTGTTAAAACTGTACCTAGCCTGCCCTACCCAGAACTTTTTAAAAATAAGTTTAAAATGAAAAGCTTTTAGTTGACCTACGTAGGCAAGATGGACAACAGAGCAAACAAACACACCGCCATACTGACACTTCAACCTCTGTAAAAGAGGTTTCTAAAATACAAGGTAGGCCAGGGTGTCAAGCCTCAGCAGATCTCCGCAGTGTGAGATATCTGGCAGACCAGTATTGCTATCAAAGGGTACATGTTTGTGTTGTATGTCTACGTATCGACTACTAAACCCCCTTTTTCTATAATCCTGAATTGTATGCAATGAATGTTCACAGTAGGCTTAATTGGCATTGTGTAATGTGTGTCATTGCAGATTCCATTGTGATTGGCTTCTGGGTGGGCCTGGCTGTCTTTGTGCTTTTCATGTTTTTCGTCCTCACCTTGCTGACCAAGACTGGAGCACCGCACCCAGAGTAAGTGCACACACACACACACACACACACACACACACACACACACACACACACACACACACACACACACACACACACACACACACACACACACTCACTCTCTCTCTCTCTCTCTCTCTCTCTCTCTCTCTCTCTCACTCTCTCACTCTCTCTCTCTCTTTCTCTCTCTCTCTCTCTCTCTCTCTCTCTCTCTCTCTCTCTCTCTCTCTCTCACTCTCTCACTCTCTCTCTCTCTTCTCTCTCTCTCTCTCTCTCTCTCTCTCTCTCTCTCTCTCTCTCTCTGTCTCCCCCCCCCCCTCTCTAACCCGCTGTTTCCCCTCATGGCCACACGCTGCCTAGGAGCGAGTGAGCACCGTTTCTTTTGAGTCTCAATGTTTATTACACCTTAGCCTCAGATCGATGGTGTGTGTTTTTGCATTGCCAATCAAATTGACAGTTTTGGCTACTCTCTCTCACAGACACACACACGCTCTCTATACTAATCACACAACCTTAACCTTATCTGCTCCATTCATTGGATGCCATACATGCATTTAATGAACACTATTATAAGGTAATTTATGTATCTCTTCAATGAAGGTGTGTGGCTGGTGTTCTCATTAACTCTCTCATTTGCTTAATATGCACTTGGGCACCTTAGCTCATAGTTAAACACCAGAGGGGGATTGCAGAAAGAGGGCTTAGTCACTAACCTGGATATGTGAAGCCCAGGTTTTCTATTCCAAAAAAATAGATAAATAAATAAAAAAATGAGGCTAGGTTAGTATCCATGGAAACTGCCCTGCCCCGTAGCAGGTTATGTTTAAGGTTGCTTAAGTCCAAGCTGACCAAAGCTAAGCTTTGTCAGTGCAAGGCAATGGTCAGAGATCTCATTTGCAGAAATTACTTCAATTAAGGAAATACACAAAAACCTACTGTTTATTGTAAGAAAAATCCTTATATTCCTTAATCATTAGGCAAAAATGCTAATATTAATATAGATATGAAATGATAATAGCTATAATTCTCAGTAGGTTCAAGATCAAGTGTGACAGTGTGCTTTTTCCTTCAGAGCCAGATGTGACGTGAGCGCATTTTTGACAATGTCATTGTTTTCAAATTCTGTGACCAATGTGTTGTGATTTGCCAACATGCAGATGGGAGAAGGCAAAATGCATTATGCGATATTTTGTATTTATTTATTTTTTAAACTTTTTTAGCCTCTTAGCCTCTGTGTGGACCGCAAAAAAAGATTCTAAAGTTGCTGAAGATCTGAGTGAGGGAAGTGACATTGATGCAGAGAACAGCAGTTACTTTGAGGACGAAGACAACAGTGAGTTAGAAGATACAATTTTAATGGACATGTTTGAGTAGGAGGAAGAGGAGGAGTAGGAGGATTTGACGACTATGACTCATATCTTTCCATTTTCATGGACAACTTCTACCGGTGATGCAACTTTTTTCAGAAGAACCATAGACTGGATGCCTGCGCCACTGTTCACAGAAAGGGACTCCCAAACTCCCAAAATGCTGAACAAGCAATCTTCGTTGAGCAAATATGAATTCAAAGAGACCCTAAAGGACTTTCTTTCTGTGTTTGGCAGGACACCAAGGCTGTCATTGTACTGTGTAATTACGAGAAGGAAGGAAGCAAAAGCGAAACCGAACCGAGGTTGTTGTGCCAGTGTGCCTTTCCGACTACCAAAAACACATCAAAGGTGTGGATGTGCTGGATCAGATGGTTGGATATTATCAGTTCCTCCAACGCACAAAGAAATGGTGGAGAAGAATCTTTTTAATAGTTGATGGATGCTACAATGCATACATTGCTGTAAGGTGTACGGGAGGAAAAAAAATCACAGTCAAGAAGAAGGAGTGCTCCTCAACCAACAGTCCTCGAGGGAACCACATGAGCATCACTGAGTGACTCTCAGAAGAGAAGGATCTGCAGGGAGTGTGCACTGTCAAGGACTGGGGTCATGTTCTGTAGCCACAGACAACGCAACGAGGTTGTACACATCAAGTGCTTTGGTGTGCACATCCATCAATATATTTACTTACAGTAGATGACTATTGCAGTGCCACAGATATATTTTTGTCTCATTTTTGTATGTACATTAGGACAATACTTTTAAGTTCAAAAGCTCTGAAACGTTTATTTTAGTTTTTCAGGAAACCCTCAGGTTTAAAGAGGTCATTTTCCAACAATGACTTAAGGCCCAATCTCAATACTTCCCCTTACCCCTTATCTTTTCCCTTACCCTTGAAGTTGCGCGTTCATGTGAGAGCTAGTGGTGTCTCAATACCCAATTTGATCAAGATTAAGGGGTAAGATTAAGTGGTGTATGGCCCTCGTTTTTAAGCTGATCGGAGAGCTACCTTGCTCCTCCAAGGGCTATCCCAGAGCACACAGCGAAACCAATTGGGAATTTAAAAAAAAAAATGGCTGCTTGAAGCGAGGAATATTTTACATGAATAAAGCTATCTACACAACTTTTTATATGTTTATAATGACTCGGTTTGATCTAAAATGTGCTACACGAACTATGCATAGTATTGTCGGTCTTAACTGAAGCTTTCAAACGGTAGTTTTAGGATACAATTAGCGCGTATACCACCACTCCATTGGCTTATATGGTAGCTTGCCAGCTATCATGCTACATACACTACATGTAAGTATTTTTGGCTTATAATTAATTTAAAAATGACGACAGTCTTGTTTCGTGCTCTACACATATATGGGCCATTCTACCGAATTGATGCAAAGTCATGTCGGATATATTTTGAATTTTTTTATGGTTTATTCCCAAAACTTTGTCCATATGTATATTGTACCATATCTAAAGTACACATATCTAGTAAAAGAACAGTCAAGTTTTATATTGTATTTTCAGAATGTGTTGGAATGTTTTTCCTCTTCCAAAAATTGTCACTACCGAAACATCACATTTACTATAGTAAAAAAGTATTATTATTGACCTGTTCAGATTGTGTTTCCTTCCCTTCTCTGAAGAGTATTTTTACAAATATTTCCTGAAGGTTTTCACAATGAAATCCATAGAAATGAATTTTTTACCAAATTTTCAAGTTCAATTTATCTGTTTCGGTAGTGACTGCACTGTTTCGGTAGTGACTGCACTGTTGGATGGATGTTAATTTCTCTTTCCAAAATCATCCAAAAGGTGCTCTGGGCCGCCCTTTAGTCCACACAAAACATTGAACTACTTACCATTTCATTTTGTCACTACCGAAATCATCTGGTCACTACCATATGTTTCGGTAGTGACTGTTTCGGTAGTGACAATTCTAGCTAACTTTAAGCATAAATAAAGAATTGTAGCAAGCACACGGCTTGCAAACACATCTTTGAAGAGGTGAACACACATACAAACATAAGATTTTCCATGAAACCCCAAAAGGTTTACTTAATTGAAGAAAACATGCGTTTCGGTAGTGACAATTCTTAAGGTTACACATCAATTTTCAGACTTTGGAACACATTTATATAAAAACTATGGGATTTAGCTACTTACCATTCAACCATGAGGGACAGAGATGCAGTGTCACTGCATGGTCAAAAATGCAGAGTCGTGGCTAAAACACAGGCTCAGCCAATGAACTAAAACTCTTGTGTTTCGGTAGTGACATGAAAACTAGGGACATGATTTTTTGAGTATAGTAAATTGATTTAAAAATTAAACCCACAATAAATCTAAATATTCCAAGTTCTTTTTCAACCCAATCATGAAGATCTTTGAAATTAAATAATTGAAAAAAATCTAAAAAAATTGAAAAGCGTTATTTAAAGGCATTGAAATTTAGATGTCAGGGTTGGGGACAGATACTTCCCAATAGAAAGTACCCTATAAATGATGATTTTGTATATATTTAGCTTATCACTATCTCTTGTAATGCATTGGGTTTATATAGACCATAACATTTTCTAATTAAATATCTATGCCTAAATACCTAATTGTTTTGTAAATAGTTTTTATTGTTGAGGGACTGCATATTACACGAATTCGGTAGAATGGCCCATATATTTGCAACCATGTTCTTCATTAGACTTTTTTTTAAATCGCTAGTTTCATAGCTCATACAGTCACGCATGACGTACCCGAAACCGAGTGGCGTCTCATTTCATAGGGGAAAGTTTTCAGCCCTTGGCCCTTACACTTGCAAGTGCTAGGGTTAAGACAAGACAAAGACAAAGCAAAAGGGGCAAGGGGAAGAATCGAGATTCGGCCTTAGAATGATTTTAGAATGCTTTGTAATAGGGCGCCTAAGGTCATAATGGGTTGGGCTAATGCTCAGGTGATTCAATCTGAAGTCTAATGCGCACCAGGATACAACAACAATGCACAGCTTGCTGGAGACAGCCACAACATGGGCCACATGTTGTACCCAGGATCCACGGGAATAAAAGCGATTCGCATTGACATCCTGCATTGACTGGGGTCTAAACCCAAATCCGATCAACTAATTGAAAGGCATCAGCGCTAACCACTGTACCAAACTGGGCATGATGCACCAGGGGGCAAGGACTATTGACATGGATCTGTAGCACTGTAGTTTTTTCCATCTTTGAATGCCTGAGGAGATATTGCAGCAGCCCTGTAGAACCTGATAATGTAATAATTTCCCGATAATGTAATAACTCCCGATAATGTAATACAAATTCCTTCATAAGTCCCTAAAACATGTAATAAAACCTGATAATGTAATAATACCCCGATAATGTAATAAAGTGCATTTCCCAATAATTTTGCAGAACCTGATAATGTAATAATTACCTGATATTGTAATAACTTTGGTTGGTGCTGTAGCATCAGGTCTCCAGTTTCAGAGGTCCAAACAGTGAAGCTGTCCAGAGACCTGCTGCTTCACTATTAGCAGATACAGTATATATTTTATATGATTGTGAATGCACAATTTTTACAATGGTGAAAGGGATATTCAGTGGTAATCAACTAATAGAGAAAAAATAAGAACATTTTGGTATGTTATAGACCGGCAGCTAATGGGCACATACTGTACCAGGCCAATCAAATCGTCTTTTGTCATTCGTCAGTCGCTCGGATTGGTTGTAGCGCCATTCCTACTGCGTGGCATTGCGTGCAGAGGCAATTTAACAGACAACCGTTAATCCCGCCCACACTGAAAATCGTGTTGTGCCAGACCCTTGTACAGCTTCTTGCTGTACAGGTTTGGCTTGCGAGGCTAAAGGCCTACACCATTGGGATCAAAATATGAGCAAAACAATAGTGGGTGGTTGTCTACACAGCATCACTACTTGGTCTGAATAACTGGTGTCCCAACATTTCAGCACTGACCAAAGTTTTTACAATATCAGGAATTTATTACATTATCAGGTTCTGCAAAATTGAGGCTAACCTGATAATGTAATAACTTCCAATTAATGTAACATTTTATTACATTATTGGTATGGCGATTGTTACATTATTGGGAAATGCACTTTATTACATTATTGGGATATTATTACATTATCAGGTTTTATTACATCTTTTAGGGACTTATGAGGGATTTTTTATTACATTATCAGGGTTATTACGTTATCAGGAAATTATAACATTATCAGGTTCTACAAGCCCCTTTGTGAAATAGGCTACAATGCCCAATTAATGAACAGTGAATTAACCAGTCAATTAATGACATCATGAACAGTGTTCTGTTATCTCGTGAAATGTTCACTCAAGCCCAAGTTCAGAGCTTATGACAAAGCTAGGTTAAGCACACTTTCTGGAATAGCCCTCAGGACTGATACATTGTACTACACTGATCCTAAAAAAGCCAGGCAACTATACCTGCTTAATGGATTACTGTCCAATTAGCTTTCAAGAGGTGTGCCAGCAACCCTCCAGGTCTCATCTCGACTCTCACAGCACCCCTTTGAGCCCTTGTTTCCACAATCGACAGCCTGAAAGCCAAATACCACTCTGTGATCTGAATACAGCCGTGCCCTGAGAACACAGTGCAACTGTTTTCTGTAATGTCTATTGGTATCTATATTATTGGTTTCTATCCTAGCAAAATTGAAAGCCATCGCAAGGTCTCAAGTGTCCTTGATGCATAGGTTGCTTTTTGTACAGAGGATGCTGCTGAGGTATTAATTTGCAGCGCATTTTCTATAGCTGAGAGAAAGAGGAGGAGGAAAACGCCCAAGCCATGACTCATTTATTTGCTCAGTTAAGGATACGCTTCAACCACACGTGGCCCATTTCAGGGACAGGTAGATTAGAAGGAAGTGAGGGGACATGCACAAGCACACACAAACTTCAGTATTTTATATGAACCTGTCTTGTAAAATGTAACTGTAAATTGATTTAGATTCTCTGTTTGAGGAGAGCCAAATTCCCAGATGCAACCAGCACTGACCAGATGTTCAGGTGTTCGGGACATGTTTGGTCAAACAGGAAGAGAAGACAAACAGTGGCACCCAAAGTGAATGTTTTCCCCAGAAGTTTGTGATTCTGAAAGTGAACCAAAACAAACACAGTCATTACGCCCCCCCCCCCCCCCCCCCCCCCCACCACACACACACACACACAAATTACAATTACATTAACAGAGCTTAAACAACTCACAGAGGATGGAAGTTTTTGTCAAGCTAGTCAAATATGAATTCACTTAGGAATATTACACCATATGTTGTAGAAATAAAGTTACCGTGTCTAAGAATACCTACTGTTTAACTAGATGAGCAATACTATCTGCAAATTAAACCACAGCAAAATGTACCTTAGGGAGATCGTTGCATTCAAATACGATTATGCAAGAGGATACAGAAAGTTCTCAATGAATAATGCAGAACTGTGTGTCCAATACTCATCCATATTCATGAGGAGACTTGCAGTTCCAGTCAAGCTGCAGCAGAGCAGAGCCATTCATCTTTGTAGCAATACACCATTGTCAGTTTTAGCTATACACTGGAAAAGATGTGAAATCCCTTGTGCTATTAGTTGGGGACCTGCCACAGCAACCAGTCCGCTAACTGTCACATGTAAGTACCTATAGACAGCAAGCTAACCAATGTAACAACTGACCAACAATATATACAACAACAACGCACAACTGGTTGGAGACAGCCAGGATCCGTAAAGGCCACTTCACACTGTACAACCACTGGCTCACTTTTTCAGCAGCCTCAAAGACTATTGAAATTGAGTCTATTTATATCTCCTGGTGCTGACGATCTGCCAGCTATCTATGCTCTAGCCTCCATCCTGTTAGGATGTTAGTAGGATTTCTTCCCTCCATCATGGGAGAGGTAGCACGGGGAACATTTTGTGTAGAGATCCCACTGAGATCCCTAATTATAGCCCAGGTCCTCTGTAATTATGTACTGGAGATGCATTTCCACAAGATAATGTGACGCATGATTGCTCAGCAGTAGTGGAGGGTCACCAACAGTAAACGCATGGATCAGACATGAAAGCAGTGCACAGAAAATTGGGACAGAATTGTGTTGAACAAACTATACAAGACAAGAAGAGATCTCCATTGTCAACAATACATACGCATAGTCACTCAATATCAGTCAGCCTCTCCTCTGCAGGGACAGCAGTGCACATCACATAGAGTAATGCACATATTCCATTCTGTCTCTGAAACACAACTGATTTTTGTTGAACAATACATTTTATGTAGGTAAAATAGCAATCTGTTACGCACACAATTCTGTCTCGTATAGTCTATAGGCTACCGATGAAAACGTCGGTCCTGATTAAGTCATAGTTTAGGCAAGGCTATTCCTAAATGAAAATAAAATCAATTATTCCCTAATTCAAAGTCAGTCAATTGTATACTACAAAACATTGTGTAATGTAAACATACAACATATTGATGGATTATTCTGTACATGTATTGGATATTTCAGTCAAAGTTTCCCACAAACACCTCACTCTCTAAAAAGTAACACAAGTTGTGAGAGGCAGTCCATCCATCTCCACACACACAGCCCCTTTACACCATCCCTGTCTCTCTCCACAGGAGTTCAGAGCCCTGTGAGAAACGTGTGCGTCTGACCAGCTGCGGGGAGGACCTGGGCCGTCTGCCTGACCAGCTCGAGAGCCAACCCTGCGCCTCACGCCCCCTGCTGGAGGAGTCACGCTTGCATTTTCACTGCTACGTCAACGAGGAGGAGCATGCCGCAAACAGACACCGGAGTGGCGCTGCATCGCACCTTGGTGGGGTCACAGGTGAATGCAGCCACTCAGCAGTTAACAGCCAATCAGTGAGCATCGTGCAGGAGACTCAGGCTGGGGACGTGTCACTTCCTGAAAGGGATGCGTCAGCCTTCATGGCGCATTTCAACATCCCCAACTTCGTCAACTCCGAGCTGAGCTCAACGCTAGGGGACGACGACCTTCTGCTGGGGACCCCCCCTCTCATCTTGGAGGGCGAAGCCAGGGGTCTGAACGGCACCAACTGTGATCATATGCTGGAGTAGTGCTTAGCATGGATTGTTTAAGAATTGATATAAGGACTCTCAAAGCAACCTATTTGGAGAAGAATGAGTCATTTTTCTCAGTCAGACCAGTTTTGGTATTCTGCATCCACCTCCACTGAGACTGCTCTCGGTTTCAGGCAGAATTTTAAACTTGCCTCCAGTTAGACTAAGCTCATTATTAAAGTGATGGTGCTTTAATATATATATATATAAATAATATATAAAAATAAAATACATTTTAATATTTAAATATATTTTATTTATACAGAGCCAAAACACTGAAATTGTCTCAAGGCGCTTAACAGAGCACAGGGCATGAAGCTTCTCCTGCTTCATCTAGAAACAGTAATGCTTTAGCTGCTTTGATGTGTGGATGGCCCTGCAACCTTGAACGTCAGGGTTTATCAAGACAATTAGTGTCTGAGCAGACTGGGGGGGGTTCGGCAGAGATACATACTGACACAAGACGGGGTTAGTTCCACTCGCTGGGCCTCAAGGCCCAAGGCGTTGAAGCTCAAGGTAATTGGTAGCCTGGTGTTAAAAGTGGACCAGCAACTCTCATATTAACCCAATTGTGTGCATTTTCTGGTCCCACAGCCAAGCAGGCCAAATGCATGTTCTGCTGTTTTGCCCCCAATCCCATCTGGGTTAAGTGGTGATTTTGTTATACCAGGATCAGGTCCAGTAATTATTCGATAAAACTCCGGAAAAAAAACAGCATTCAAATTACATTACCCAAAGGACGATGATCAATAAAATGGTAGGATGCAAAGGACATGCGTGCCTTCACTGCATTTTCGCTAATGTTCAGAGGGGTAATGAGCCTTTCTCTAAGCCAGCAGGGGCATCTAAGCCTCATAGGAAGCCGCACGGTAGCACTATTTTCACATGTGTTAATTTCTTGTACTTTTGGTCTGGTCTGGTGGCCATTAAGGGATCTGTGCACCTCCAGGGTCCCTTTATTCACTAACAAAGGACTGCTGCTGCACTGCTGAAAGCTTTTCTGTCAGTACCCCTAGTTCATTAATCTATGAAGGCTGGCTAATGCAGTACAGCACCAGTGCTGCACCTCTTTCAGTTTGCCCCCTAAAAACGAGCTTGGCTTTGAAGAGAAATTTAAATAAGACGAGGCTGGAAAGAGGGGATGACATTTAATGATGGAAAAATGAGAAGCTGTGATTGTCTTTTTTTTGTACAAAGCTACAGACACGGATTACAAATAATAAATAATGCTATTTATTCTGCCTTTTTGTATTACAACACTTGATTTCCTCCAAAAATAAATAAAAACGTATAACTATATTTACTGACACACCCATATAAAAACAAGTTTACATGTCTTCACGTACAATAATGATTTGGTGGAACCTCTGAGTCACGCTGCTTGTGCTAGGTCTTACAAAAAAGCAAACCTGAGAAGAGAGCGTGCTGTCCTCAGACTGTGATCCGATACTCTTCAGACACACACACACACACACACACACACACACACACACACACACACACACACACACACACACACACACACACACACACACACACACACACACACACACACACACACACACACACACACACACACACACAGACATACAGACACAGTGAGAGCTTCTACTGCCGCTGTTTCTTCACATAATTAGCACCCAGCCACTTGTGTCCTCCTCCTGCTGGTGTTGAGGTGTGGGGCTACAGCACCTGGTGCAATGCCTGTGTTTCATTCACACTCTCTCTACCTGGGACTCGGAGGCAAAGTGTGCTCTGGGTTTGACCCTCTGCTCATCTTGCCAGGCGTGGAGGGGTGTTTGAGGAGCAAGGGAAGGATGACATGGACGGGGTGTCGTCTTCATCTCCCTCAGGAAGGATAAAACTGGAGAGGGTTACTCTGAGGGGCAAATTGTGCTCTGGGGTAAAACAAATCCTCCTCCCCTCACCCTGTGAGGTCTGGAGGAGTATTTGAGAGGACAGGGGAACATGACAGTGTTCATCTTCCCCAGGGAATGCGGGTGGTGTGCTCGGGGGCGGGGATGACCACCCCCTGCCTCTGCAGCTCCCTCAGGACGTCCAGGATGGCGTCCAGCTCCAGGCGGAAGGCATCCAGCTCACGGCTGCGACTCTGAGCCAGCCTCTTCCAGCGCTCCAGCTCGCCCTGAAGCTCGGCCTGCGTCGCCACGCGCGTCTCTGCAATCACCTGAACGAACGCACACACAAACACGTTCACACAAACACACATACACACAGACACACATTTTACTGATAACACTTACGATCTGAGAATAAATTGATATTCCTTTACACTACTGAGGGATTCTCTGCAAATACTGAAGACCCTTTTCACATGTAACAGAATAAAACCGCCATTGTGAACTGCCATGAAGATGGTTTCAGGATTGATTAAGTCTATATTGCTAAATCTTTCCATAGCCTACACAACGTTACAATGACCGTATAACCAAATAAAATGTCATAATGGTCAAGGGGAGCACAAAAAAGGAATGAAAATGTTTTATAGATTTCACAACTGGTTCTCAACTGGCTCCAACCTCCACAGATCACAGAAACACATTGACTTCCAGCCAGTTTATGATGATCACCATGACAATGATGACTGATGATTGGTGGTCAACTTTCCCTGTTTGATTGGCTCTGTTTTTGCCACGGTGAAGACTTGAGCTGCAGGTGATGTCGGGCAGGGACCAGTGAAAATACCTGAGCCCTGCTCATCCCAGAAACACAATCACGGTAAAAATGTTTCTGGATTGTTCTGTCCCTTGTACGTCGCTTTGGACAAAAGCTTCTACTAAATGACTAATGTAAATGGATTGTAGCTGTAGTTTGCGTGGGGGTACATGCATCACAAAACAGCTGAACATGCTTGTTTACTGGTGTGTGCAAGACAGATGTTTCAGAAACAAGTGAATCTATACTATATACTTAGCTCAAGTAGACAAATCACTGCCACTGGCCATTATGTGTGCGCACACACGTGCGTGGGTGTTTGTGTATGTGTGTGCGTGTAGTGCCTGAGCTATAGTTACCTAGGCAGAAGTTTAGCCACATAGCAACAGATCTCTTGTAATGGTAGTTAAGAATTATACTGACATTACTGAGCGTACATGGAGAAAGACCAAGCTACAGGTCCACCTTGATATTTTTAAGGATCAACTCTCAGTTTTTAATAAAGCTATAACAAATGCTAGGAAGGATCATTTCTCTAAGTTGATATCTATAAACTCTAACAATTCCAGAGTCCTCTTTTCAACAATAGATAGCCTTATAAACCCTGCACCCAAAGTAGATGATAGTCTTTTTTCCACCTCCAAATGTGAGGAATTTGTAGCATTTTTCAGAGATAAGATAACAAACATTAGAAATAATATTGCTCAAGAAATTCCAAATGTTTTGTTTTCCGATCCCCCTCCACCATGCTGTACCAGTATTAGCTTTTTTGCACTGACTAATATAGAAACGCTGAACAAAGTAGTGTCACAAATGAAGCCGTCTACATGCTCTCTTGATCCCATTCCCACCAAATTTTTTAAGACCATCTCTGACTCTGTGTCTAAGGACATTCTAGCCATTATTAACTGTTCCTTGCTTACAGGTGTTTTCCCATCAGAACTTAAAACTGCCCTGGTAAGACCACTGTTGAAAAAAAGCAGTTTAGACTCTTCTGTTCTAAACAATTATAGACCAATCTCCAACCTTCCTTTTCTTAGCAAAATCCTAGAAAAAATTGTCTTTAAACAGTTAAATATTTTCCTAGATGCTAATTGTGTCTTTGACACTTTTCAATCTGGTTTTCTATCCTATCATAGCACAGAAACGGCATTAGTCAAGGTTGTAAATGATCTCAGGATTAATGCTGACTCCAAAAAGCTATCTGTCCTGGCCCTTCTGGATCTTAGTGCAGCCTTTGATACTGTTGATCATGATATCCTTATTGACAGACTTGAAAATTGGGTTGGCCTTGCTGGTCCAGTCCTAAACTGGTTTAGGACCTATCTAACAGGCAGGGAATACTTTGTTGCCCTCGGAGACCACAGCTCCAAAAACATTTCTATGACCTGTGGGGTCCCTCAAGGATCCATTTTAGGGCCCTTACTTTTCAGTCTTTACATGCTACCCCTTGGTAGTGTAATAAGGAGGCACAACATCGACTATCATAGTTACGCGGATGACACCCAGCTCTATATTTCTGTAACACCCAACAACTACAGCTCTATTGATTGCTTGGTAAATTAAATTTCTGATATAAATGTATGGATGTCACAAAACTTTCTCCAGCTCAACCAAGATAAAACAGAGGTATTAGTCATTGGTGAAAGAAATGAAAGAGATAAACTATCTGCACATTTAAAAACACTAGCACTTAACACCAAGCACCAAGCCAGAAACCTAGGTGTCATATTAGACTCAGATCTCAATTTTGAAACCCACATCAAAAATATAATTAAAACATCTTTTTATCACTTAAGAAACATTGCTAAGGTGCAACCGTTTCTCGCTCAGGCTGACACCGAAAGACTGATGCACGCGTTTATCACAAGCAGGCTAGACTACTGTAACTCTCTTTTGTCTGGTCTACCAAAAAAAGCCATTAGTCAACTACAAACCATACAGAATGCAGCAGCGCGAGTCCTCACTAAAACAAGACGGAGAGCACACATCACACCAGTATTAAAAACCCTGCACTGGTTACCTGTTAGTTCTAGAATAGATTTCAAGATTCTCCTACTAGTCTATAAATAACTCCATAGTCAAGCACCTGAATATATAACAGACATGCTCTCAAGGTACACACCCAGTAGAACCCTGAGGTCCTCCGGCACTGATCTCCTAATAGTACCAAAAGCCAGGACTAAGAGACATGGGAGAGCAGCTTTTAGCTTCTATGCCCCCAGCCTTTGGAATACTCTGCCAGAATACCTAAGAATGGCTGAAACGGTTGATACATTTAAACATACACTCAAGACATACCTCTTTGATCTGGCTTATCACTCACTGTAAAAATGTATTAATTTAACATATTTGAAACATTTATTTATTTACGAATCCGTGTTTCTTTACAAGTGTTTGTAACCCCCAATTACAGTTTTTCACTATTGTTAAAAAGTATAAAGCGAAAATTCGGCACAATCTGCACAACCTTCACGTCATGTATCAATCGCTCGCCCCAAGTGGGAAATACTTAAGATTCCCTTATCTACATTAGAGTCCGATTTTCCTTGTGAACACACTGATGTCAATTACACATCACGTTGTTGTCAAAACAGTGTACACAAAGTTCTGTTGTTGCACACAATTTTCAAGTAAAATCTCAAAGCATCAACCTGCAAACCACAAATAGTCAAATCTCTAAACTTTCAGGTCTTTTGACCAATTTGCAGTGAGGACTGCACCATTAAAGTGTCTTGAGCCTCTGTTTTGTTGGATAAACTATTGAAAACTTTGAAAAGATCCACAACCAGAGAAGGAGAGGGGTAAGAGTGAGAGGAGGAAGAAGAGGAGGACAAGAAGGAGGAGGAGTAGGAGGTTGAAGAGTAGGAGGACAGAGAGAAGGAAGAGGAGGACAAGGAGGAGGAACAGAATGAGGACAAGGTGAAGAAGGAGGAGGATCAGGAGAAAGAAGAAGGAGAATGGTCATCTCTAATGAGATTTGGGCCGCTGTGGTAGACCATGTTTTCATGGTTTTTCATTAGAACCTTCAGGATGGAGAACAAGTACGAAATATGTTTGCCTTGTGTACTGTAATACTGCATATCAATATAATATACGTAGTGTGCTCACAGTATTTGTATTTTGCAGGACTGAAAGAGAACCACACTGTGGAGGAAGAAAACACACTTTCAATATTTTTTGAAAGCAAAGTAGCATTTTCCAGGAGATATAAAGGGTTTTGCATTTTCAGTTAGTTGCTTTGGAATTTGTGTTTAGAGTTTTGAGAACGAGGCATGCTTTCAAAAAATGTGTGTAAGCAATTGAGAAAAACTATAAGCATTTTGTATACAATTTTATGTCAATACAATCGGGTGGAACAGGAGACTAAAATTGTAAATATGGTTTGTGAGAACAACGGTATTGCTGTTTTATGTTTGACTATGAAAAATGTAGGCCTACACTGATACATTTTACAAAAGGAGAAAGGGCTCAATGAGTCATTGTCATTCATATGGTGTGTGTCGATGATTGTGTTTTCAATTTTGCACTTCTGTGTGCTGTAAATGCTTGGTAGTGTGCAGCTAATGCTTAGTTGTGTGTACTAAATGAATGTATGTGCGTGTGTTTTGAAAATATGGCTGTGTGTACCAAATGAAAACACGAGTTCCATTTTGTGAACAGTTAAGAGATTTGATAGCAAAGAGTCATCTTGCAAAGGGAGTGTCAGGTTTAGCATTTTGTGTGTGAGGTTTTCAATTTTCTGTGTGCAGTTTTGAGAAAGACGTTACTGTTTTGAAAAACGGGTTTTAGCAACAGTGAAAAACTGTAAGTACCGCTACATCAAATGTGTTTCCTGTTTGCCGAGTGGATGCATGTACGGCCCCGGCAAACAGAACACAATAGAAAACAAAATGCCGTGTTGTCATGTGATGCTCTGTTGTCATGTGATGCTCTGTTGTCATGTGATGCTCTGTTGTCATGTGATTCTCTGTTGTCATGTGATTCTCTGTTGTCATGTGATGCTCTGTTGTCATGTGATGCTCTGTTGTCATGTGATGCCCTGTTGTCATGTGATGCCCTGTTGACATGCGTTATGTGATGCCCTGATGTCATGTGACGCCCTGTTATCATGTAAAATGTATCTATTTTACATTTATGGAACGTTTACTTATTTATCTATCTATGTCTCTTTACAAGTATTTGTAACCCCCCCCCCCCCCTTTATTTCCCTTCTTTCCTACTGTGAGGCGCATTGTGTTACCTTTGCATATGAAATGCGCCGTACAAATAAAGTTTGATTTGATTTGATTTGATTATAGAAACACGATTCAGTAATTTAATAACATTAAGAAAGTTGTTAATCTCACATGAGACGCATTTACTGTGGCCACACGGCCAGGCCTGTGAAGAACCAAATGACCGTTTGTGGATGCAGTTAGCTATTTGAATTAGAACAACAGTTCTTATGTACTACCCATAGCGGGACTAGGCCCAATGATCTGCCCTTGTGGTGATGTCTTTGTGTGTGCAGAAGTAGCTTTCTGCTCCTGTCTGAAAGGTCAGACTTTCCCCTTCCTATTCATTTATCACAGTGTGGCTTCTTTGGTCTCTTGTCCTTTCAGATAAACTAGCAAACATTTTTCTTTGGATGGCGGTGTCCACACTATGTGTAAGTGGTGTATAAAGCACCTGCTGCAGTTCTTAAAGGCACCCAGTGCAACATTAGGGCATCAAAATGGAAATATTCTGGATAAGACAATCTTTATGATATTGACATTTACTTCACCATATTAGCACATTTGCATCATTATTTGGGCGTTAAAAAGAGCGCTAAAACTAGTCGCAAGAGCGTAGCCCTTTATTTATTGGTGCCACCAATAAATAAAGATTTGAAAAAAAAAATGGCCTCTCCCCACCGGCGGTGCGATTTTCTATCAGTTCTCACCACACAACGACGTCTCATCTTTGCTCCTTGAATGTCGATATGTAATGATATGGAGTTATTGAAACTTACTACGTGTAAAAAAGACTAGAAATTGAATGTTTATTTTTCGAGTCTCAAGCCTCTAATGTTGCACTGGGTGCCTTTAAGACCTCAGCTTGTGAGTATCTCAAGCTCTACCTGTTTGTACATCCCAGCTTGTGCTTCCTGTGAGTGTGTGTGTGTGTGTGTGTGTGTACCTGCTGCAGCTCCTTCTCCCTCTCGCCGTAACGGAGCTCCATGTTGTGGATCTTGCGCTCCAGACTAGTGAAGTGGCGCAGCTCTGGACTGTGGGCCTCTTTGGCTTGCTTTAGCTCCTCCAGCAGCCTCGTCAACTACAGGAGACACACACACACACACACACACACACAGTATAGATGACATATTACATCTACGTCTCAAGCAACCAGGAAACTATATTTCAGAAACAATAAATGACAGGGAAGAAAATTAATTCATAAAATAGGTAAAATCCAGACAAAGAGGAGAATTTGAATAACTGAAAATGCTTGCCTAAAAAACAGGTACAGAGCTACTATACTTTTTTTTATGGCAAGTGTTAATGCCCCTGTATGGTCACTGACCACCTTTTTCCTGCTAAAATGATTTGGCAGTCAGTGACCACTGAACAGTCTCTGGAGCTCCCCCTAGTGGCACTAACCAGTGGTAAGTAATAAGACACCAGTGCTCACAAGAATGGCCAGTGCGATCCAACCCCCAGCTTATTCATTCACTGTAGAAATGTGTCTGCCGCAACTTTTTGAGGATGAAGGGTAGAGGAGGGTCACATACCTGATGCTGCAGTGTGTCCTCTCTGAGTCTGGACACAGTCAATGCCTCCTTTGTCCCCTGCAGCTCTTTCAGCTGATCACGCAGATGACGCACCATGATCTAACACACACACACACACACACACACACACACACACACACACACACACACACACACACACACACAAACGCATTAACACCACTAAAACATCCTTGGAACATATCCTAGTGGGAACTGTCTGCCTGCTCAAAAAACGCCTATTAACTAGGGCTGGGCAACGATTTACATTTTTAATCGCGATTAATCGCATGATTTCCATGATTAATCACGATTAATCGCATTTGTATACGCGAAATACGATAATTAATTCAAAAGTTGTGTACAGCGCACTTTTATTTTAAATGTTCCGCCATATGAACGAAAGTGCCATAACATGTGTTGTGCAAACACTTTTAACATCAGCAGATAAATAAAATTAAAATTAATGTTATCCTGGCCACGAAATCCTGAGCCACAATCATGTCATTAAAACAGGCAATTGATTAGGTAATAGCAGAAACATTTTACTTTCATCAGGGAGCAGCATAACCAGTCTTTATTCAGTACCAAATGTCCCTGTTAGAGTGAGAAACCAGAAAACACTTTCAGCGCAGTTTTTATATAGTAGCAGTTACTACTACAGAAATATTACTTGTTTAAACGATATATATATAATATTCCTATTATAAAAGTATACATATATCTATGTCATTCTGTATGCTGAGTAAATTGATTATACAGTGCCTGACAAAAGTCTTGTCACCTATCCAAGTTGTAGGCACAACAGATGATAACTTGACTTGTAGTTGATCAATTGGAATCAGAAATGGCTTCTATGAAAGGCGAAGGCCTTTAGATTATGCTTATTATACCAACATAAAGTTGTGTATCATTAATTGAGTTTTATCATGTAATAAGGACAGACAGGTCAGATTGGGTTTGGACAAAAGTCTCGTCGCATACACAAAAATATTTTTTTTAATTTTTAATTTTACTTTGATGACACAAAAATGCTACAATAACATCAGAGCATAAAGTCATGGTGCCTTGGAAAAAACAAATAATATTGTGTATGACTCCCATGAGCTTGGAGGACTGCATCCATATGTCTCGGCAATTACTCAAATAACTAATTGATGAAGTATGGAATGGCAAAGAAAGCAGTCTTGCAGGACTGGTTTCATCTTCCAAGCCTCCTCCTTCATCCTACTTCAGACATGCTCAATAATGTTCTTGTCTGGTGATGGGCTGGCCAATCCCGGAGCACCTTGACTTTCTTTGGTTTCAGGAACTTTGATGTGGAGGCTGAAGTATGAGAAGGAGCGTCATCCTGCTGAAGAATTTACATTCTCTTGTGGTTTGGGATGCAATAATCTCTTGATACTTCAGGCTGTTGATGTTGCCATCCACTCTGCACACCCATACTGGTTGTAACCCCAAACCATTTTTTTGCCAAAACGATAGACAGTGGAAAAGTGTCAGAAGGTTGATTTTTTTTCTGATGAATCATCCATTAAACTGCATTACGATCGCTACGAATACTGCAGAAGACCTGTTGGAACCCGCATGGACCCAAGATTCACCCAGAAAACAGTCAAGTTTGGTGGAGGAAAAATCATGGTTTGTATGGGTGTGCAAAAGATCTGCAGAGAGGATGGCAACATCAGCAGCCTGAAATATCAAGGGATTCTTGATGGCGATTACATTCCAAACCACAGGACGGCAAATTCTTCAGCAGGATGGCGCTTCTTCTCATATTTCGGCCTCCACATCAAAGTGGATGCAGTATGGATGCAGTCCTCCAAGCTCATCTGAGTCATATATGATATTGTTTTTTTCCCCCAGGGCACCATGACTTTATGCTCTGATGCTATTGTAGCATTCTTGTGTTATCAAAGTAAAATTCAAAATTAAAAAAAAATGTTTTGTGTATGCGACAAGACTTTTGTCCAAACCCAATCTGACCTGTCTGTCTTTATTACATGATAAAACTCAATTAATGATACACAACTTTATGTTGGTATAATATACATAAATACCTTGTGCATGTGTGTATTTATTGCACCTATATGTTCTGTTTAATGTTATTTTCATATGAAAACCCATAGTTATAATTATAATGATTATTATAATGATTCATAAGTGTCATAACTACATCTCTGACGTTTATAACAAACCAAACCGTTTAAATATCGGTTGAAAATTGAGCAAGCTATGGTTATTTAAAAAGTACATGTACAGCTACCAACACAATGTTATGAGTAAGTGAGCTGACTGACAGGTTGGCCGCCATGAACGGACGTTCGACTCCGATGGCCGGCAACGCAACGAGACATATATCTATGGTTTATCCGTTTCCGGTGTCGCTGCAGACTTTTACAAAATAAAAGCCTTTGAGCAAAATAGTAAAACCTGCGTTAACGCGCAATAAAATAATTGTCGGCGTTAAATAATTGATGAATTAACGCGAGATTAACGCGTTAACTTGCCCAGCCCTACTATTAACACAATAGCAAATTCCTGCTACTGAACCTAAAGTTAGTATCTGCGTTTTTTTTCAGGCACGTAGCCAGTAGCAGCGACGGATTACATTAGCACAGTGGAGGAGGATGTGCTTCTTCAGCTACTCATTGATTGGCAACCTGTTTACACAGTTAAGCTAGTCCTCAGCCAGGGCTGAGATCCTAGAGTGCTGAATCATAACAGACTTTGCCTTTCTGTGATGGTTATTGGCTGGCTCTGTGAGGCTCACCTCATGAGAGCTGACCTGATTGGTCAGTCCGGCCACCTTGGAGGTGGAGTGTTCTAAGGCGTGGCGGGCACGTATACTGTCCAGCTCCCTCTGGTGGTCAGCAGAGAGTGAGGCCACCTGTTGGGCATTGTGCTCCTTAAACCTGCAGCAAGGGAATAGAAAGATTATCAGTACTTCAAACACAACTTCTTAAATAACTCAAGACAAACCATAAATACCACATCAATAACTGCATTACACTTTTTATTTCTATTTGTGGACTGTGGTAAGTAAAGTAATGAGTTTAAGTCAATTTCAGTACATTTTAGAATAGAAAAACTTTAAGACATTATACAGCAAGTCAGATATCAAATAAATAATTATAATTTTACAGTAATAAACTATTTGTGTTCTATATCCGATCTGTCATATAGCCAAAGGTGAAAAAGGCACCAATCATAACACCCTCTGAAAGTTTGAGGTTTTGTGAACCACTAATTTGCACTAAAATAAACCACCTTTTGTCCAACCACGTGTCTAGTCTTGCAGTGCCATGTGGGGATATAAAAGACCCTGCAAACCTCGTCAATAAATCACTTTACACTCAGCATCTCCATTGACTGCCAGGATCCCCAACAGCTCTGGCGTAATTCACAGTCTCCTTTAAATTCTGTGCGGAACCCCATCTCTTCCCTGCCCCCAACCTCCAAAATCAGATTTTCTTCCAAGCCACGCATGCACAGTTGGCAGAGCGGAACGAAGGGCTGAGGCTCATTTCAATTCTCCCGCAGTAACCATGGCTTTCTCTCCAAAATAACACCTCCTGCAGTCCACTTCACTGGAGCAGCCCGCCACACATCGCGCCAGCGGACCCCTCAATCACACTGGCACGTGCTACCTGCCAGGCCCCTGCATTACTTACTGTCTAGCCATGGACACCATCAATACTTCTCACACCAGTGGGACATGACCATCAAGGGCCACATAAAAGATCAACTGCAAAGCTGACCAAAACTACCATAGAGGTAGAGTTCAGGCATGAGGGTATATACTACAAATATGATACAGCTTGAAATATGGTCTGTGGTCTCAACATCATTTCACTTCTATGAAGAAACCATCAAAGATAATCATGTCATGTTTATTTCAGCTGGGCCATTTGCACTGACACCACTATAAATCAATGAACTTCATTTGAGAACTTAAAGCAGCAGTAAGGGTTTTTTTTATCTGAAACTAGAAAGCTGCCTATACCACATTAAAGGCATGAGAAATCACCACCAGCCCAGGTGGCACTGACAAACACTTTCTTCTCACTTGCTTACTGGTATCTTTCGGCGATACAGTCAGTGAAGTCGTGCTATAAAAGCCTGTTACATTTACGCATAAAGCACATCCTGGATGTGTAGGAGTAGGAACGACACCTGTGTCTATCTGTGCCAGGACTATGTACTGTCAAAATTAATTTGAAGATGATACCACAGCTATTTGCCTTTCAAAACAACATACAGTGTCTTTGGTTCAATACACTTTTCTGTGGAGCCCACTGGACGTCAGTAGGCCCCAGGCCTCTATTTACATTACAGTGTTTGCTTCACTCACAACCCACTTTATTCAGCCTCCTTTTATATCCATGGCAACAGTACCTTTTTGCCGTTTTTGCCTCAGGGTACCCCCCCTCCTCCCCCTGACTCTTTCTCTCTCTCTCACACACACACACACACACACACACACACACACACACACACACACACACACACACACACACACACACACACACACACACACACACACACACCATGATCCGATTATCTGTAAACATGCGGAGCATCTTTTCACCCACGCTACTTCAGTCCGTGCAATTTCTCTGTCCAATGCTACAGAGCTGTTTCTTCTTTGAGATACTCTTTTTGTAATCTCCACAGTGCCCCTTACATAATTAAACGACAATCAGCTACTGACTGTGCATTTCTGAAATTAAATATAAAAGCAGTTAATGAACACATTACATTTCCCCTTTCTACATTATCTCAACCTTATTTAGACAAACAGGATACAATTTCATCCACTAAATACTGTGGATGCTGTGATGAATGGGATTTATTCTACAATCATGTTAATGTTCATGCATGGGCTTGCATTCAGAGTATCCATGATGAATCAATGATATGATAAGGTGATAATCAATGATACGATAAGGTGATGTTGTGTGGTCCTACCTCTGCAGCTCAGTCTGTGCATGAGTGGCGGCTGCCTGCAGGGCCTTCTTCTCCTGCTCACTCTCCTGCTCCAGCTTCTCCAGTCTCTCCCGGAGTCCGTCGCTCTCGGCCAGCACCTCCGAGATGTGCGAGCCCGCAAAGTCCGCCGGCTGATATGCCTTCTCGTCCTGCGTGGCCGGGAAGCTCTCCGTCGTCATGGTGGCCTTGGTGACGGCGGCGGCAACTACTACCACAGTGCTCTTCCCTTTGACTTCATGCCCTTTGACCCCGGCCCCTGTTCCAGCCCAGTGTCCAGACAGCATGGTGCGGCGCTCACGCTGCAGGCGCTCCAGGGTGCGGGTCTGCTCCTGCAGGCTGCGGCTCTTGGCGGCCAGCTCGGATGTGAGGCGCTCCACACGTGCCGCCTGCGCCTCTTCCGCCTGCCGCTGGTGCCGCTGGGTGGAGGCGCCCGGGCTGCGCTGCTGCTGCACTACCTGGAGCTTTGACAGCTGCTCCTGCAGACTGGCCACCTCTGCCTGCAGAGAGCTCTCCCGCTCCTGCTGGGCCTCCGTCAGCTTCCGCACCTCCTCCTGAAGGGAATGGACAGAGGCCTCCTCCTCCTCATCCCTTTCCTTTTTTCCTCCAGTCTTCCGCGGTGTCTGGCATCTCTCTGACAGCTGCCGCTGCAGCACGCCTATCCGCTGCTCATACTGAAGCTAGCCACAAACACAAAGCAAGGGCATATATAAATAAATGACTATCATTTTTACCACAGCAGAGGAACTTGAATAATAATTATCTTAATTAATAATAATATGAATAACCGTCACTGTAAAAATGCATTACACTTGACAAAGGATACAGTTTCAAATGACAGAGAACTGCTTCACCGTAATTATGAGGTACAGATAATCAGTCCTTTGTATTTTAATCTCTGTTCTTAGAATGTGACCACAAAAGGATAAAATCACAAGGATACAATCAAAAAGTCTCTTTATTGTGTATGAATGTTACATTTACAAGCCAAAATATGTCCTCCTTTAGAAACCTGAAATATATATATTTTTATTCAACACATACTGACAGCTACTTTCACTCCAGATGAAAACTGGATGTTTCATCCTTTTTTATGCAGTGAACTAAATGTCAAATAATCTTTATTTGACATTTAGTTCACTGCATGAAAAGGATGGATTGCAGTCCTGAGTGTGGCCATGAAACTGCAGGTGAGCTGGAGCAACAGGCGACTAATGGCAGACAATATTACCTTGCTCTTTGGAACTTCCGGACTGAAATTACTAGATGAGAGAAACCTCAGCCTCTTGCCATTGCCTACTCATTGTTTATTATGTGCTGTTCCGCCAGTCTCACCGCGTTATGCCAGAAAACAGGTTTAGGGATGGGATTCGAGAACTGAACTTTTCTGATCCATCGGAACTGTATGCAGTCCCAGGATCTTGGGGAATCTGCCTTTTTATTTGTATTTGTTTAAGTCGTTTTATTTCCTTTAATTTTTGTCTAAATTTTTATTTCAATCTACTTAACTCAACTGTAAAGCACTTTGGTTTTAAATGTGCTATCCAAATAAAGTTGACCTGACTATTTGCAATTTGAAGTAGATACCTACCAGCTGGCTTTAATACAAATAAAGTAATGTAGGTGGTCCCACCATAGACTACATTGCCCAAAAGGTGACGCGTTTATCTCTTTAAGGCGAGACACTACAGGTGAATAGGGTATTTTTTCAAATAATAGATATCACCATGAAACTTCCTCAGTTGATTACTTACACATGTATGAACAAAAAATGTATTACAAGTTTCTGAAATTATTATGTTTGATTATGCAAATTAGGCCTTATCTAATTAAATATGTGCAAATTTGCATATATTTCCGGTAGATATATCTGGACATACAATAAAGCCCGGTGATTTTTTAAATTTTCATTTGGTTAACATACAAGATGCAAACAAATTTACAGAGGGATTTCAGGATATCTGCTTTCATTACCTAGAAAATCAAAATATACTGTCTATAGCCTTAAAAAAACGATTTTCGCCACCTTTTTTTGATCAAAATGTCACATAAATCAGGCCAGGAATGATTAATTAACAAATCCTTCAGTAAATATCTTCAGAATACTGCTAAGTGTATAACTGGAAAGTTTGGTGTACATAGGTGCTACATAGGCTGAGAAGTATCTACCGGAGAATGACAAAAAACTAATTTTTGAGAAAATCGCATTTAAAGATTCAGGAAGTGTCAAGCCATACCACGTGATGGGTCTGAGCGAATCACGTTATCAGAAACCACCGCAAACCAATGAAATTGCGTCCTTCGGTTTAAACCCCCGTTTTTGCTAACATCATTGGTTACTGCTGGAAAGGAAATGTCCTTATTTGGATTAGATAACGTTGTGTGAGAGCTATAGCGCTTTCCAACGGTACCAAACATGTCAGGCATCAGAAAGCCGACATACTGCACGTTATGTTAGACTGCTAACTTTCCTGGAAACCTATGAGAATGCTGACGCCGCGAACAGACAAAATGTGAATAAATATACACATTAATGTATAATTAGGATATTTTCTTTATGCTAGTATGAAAGATTACATGTTTAGGGAGTGAACTAGCTCAAAATCTCAAAATTGACCACTGCTGAAAAAACGATGTTTTTGCCTGCCGTGTCTCGCCTTAAAGTCCCGGCAAACCCGATTATCATTCTCTTTGGCGTTGGTTTTTGCATAGTTAAATTCCATTCACAAATAGAGATATCCGACTCTCCAAAATACTCTCCGACTCTTCATCAGGACCAAGGACGACACGACGACTCATAGCCTATAGAACTTCTGATCAAAGTTCCAAACTATTTGAAATCGTTTAGTTGCAACCTGAGTTTATATGTTTGGTGTGAGTGTTTCGCATGTGTTTGTTACCTTGACCTTGACGAACTGCTGCTCCATGGCCCTCAGGCTGCGTTTGGCGTCCTCATCACGGTTCTCTAGCTCTGCCTCCAGCCTGTGTACACGGCGCTCCAGCAGGGTGGCGCTCTGTGGCAGGGCGTTTGGGGACCCGTCTGGCTTCTCTGCCCTCTTTGCCACCCCAGCACCCTCCTCCTGGTCCTCGTCCGCTCCGCTGACTGGGGGTGCTGCAGCTGCAGCTGCATACATCAGGGCTGGGAGTGAGTTAGGGTGCCGACGTCTGAGGATATCTTCCATCTCTTTCACCTACAACAAAGAAACACCCGCATACATACACACACACACACACACACACACACACACACAAACAATTAATCAGATATCGATAAAGAATCAGACCAATAAAGCAAAATCTATAATCGCATTGGTATCAATAAAATCGCACGCACACAGACACATGCGCAAACACACACAAAGCATGGGGTGAACCCAAATAGCATTTCATAATATTTAAATACTGCTGTTCATTTTTAACACCCTGAATACACAAACCCACATATCTTCAAAAGGCTGGCTGTGGAGGCCAAACCGAAGCAGTGAGAGGTGTTTTATTTGAAGACAATGCTCCCTCTACCTCCATCCTTCCTCCGTCAGGCACACAATGATCGAGCAAGAGCATCACTGATTCCCACCGCCCTAACCCCTAACCTCACATCACTTAATCCCTCTCAGAGCTGAAGCGAGACACCTCTTAACTTATGCACTGAAGACTCTTAAATACCTGTGCATCAAGGCCGCTTCACTATCTGTGTGCGGTGGGGGTGGGGGGGGATGGTGCGCTGCGCTTGCTGTCTGGAGTGAATGGGGAGGTCTGATGAGGCAGAACTAATGGGTGATAGCATAGCCTCAGGCACCAGAAACACACCTCTGCTAGAAAACCATTTTCACTGAGATTATGAGAGTTACACAGCTCAAGGCTAATTTAGTTTGACGATGCTGAAAACGTCTAACTCACTCTACTTAGCCCACTGAGGTCAGCCTAAGTTTAAGATTCTAAACACAGTCAAACCAATGATCATGGCCGCCCAAAGCACAGCTGCAGCAGAACGGATGATTTTCTTCCTCTATATCTGTAAATGATGACTAGTGAACATTATTCTATTCTGGTGGTGGAGGTAGACATTGAGGAGCGGTCTCTAGGGTAATACCCAAGCACTCAGGCTGCATCGGCAAAGAGCTAGGCCTGTCAGGATGGCAGTCAGAGCACATACGCTTGACTTCAAGAAAAAGAAAAAAAAAACGTACGCACACCTACACCTACGCTTCTTCGAATGCTCAGAAATCAAAAGTTCACCTTTCAATTAAATAAGGAGAATAGACTTTGGCATACACACACAAAAATGAACAATGAAAATGACTCACAGCATAAAAATCTGTGTGACTGTTCACCCAATTAATGTGAAATGAACATCTAGGCTGTTTAGTTGGATTAATTCATATTCACATCAGCACTTTACAAAACAGCATCAGTCGGAGATAAATGAGCCGTGACATTAAAATGCAGTTCTAATCATAATAATCATAAAGACTGAGGTGACGTGAGGTACCTGTCGCTCCAGGTCCTGGATCCTCTTGGCATCGGTGGCCCTCTCTTTCATTCTCCTCTGCTGCTGGCTGGGCCTGTTGTCCACCTGAGAACTCAGCCTCTCAACCTGACACACACACACAAAGAAATCCATCAGCATCCAACAAAACATCCTATACCAACACACACTCCACTAACTACCACTGGAAATCACCACACACACACACACACACACACACACACACTGTCCTCCTGCATGTGGTACATGGCGTTATTCTTCCATTCTCTCTGAAATTCCTTCAGTAAATTTAATAAATCACAGAGGAGTTATGAGAAGGACTTAGACTAGCTCTGTGTGTGTGTGCGTGTGTGTGTGTGTGTGTGTGTGTGACCCACATGAAATAAGACCATTTGAGTGGAGACATAGCAAGCAGCCTCTCTGAGCCCGCTGGTTAGAATGCACGACAAGTGTTTCACCCCAAAGAGTCATCTCTGAGGGCAGTCAACGGTACAATACATTATTTATTTGATTGAATTTATTCCTTTTTTTTTTATTTTACATAGCTGGCTGAAGCCACTTTAATGAGCCATTGTTCCAACTTCAAGTCGAAAGGGTGCACGAGGCTGTTGCTAGGCAACATGATACGTTTTAGCCATCTGCAATGCAGCCTCAGGGAACAGCTCTAACTCCTGACAGTGTTTTGTGAACTTGTTGACAGTGATAAAATGTTCAAAACAAAAGCCTTTGTGGTGCATTGAGAGGTGTGCAAACTGACCAGACGCCACAGGAAAGGTGTGTGACTGTGTGTGTGTGTGTGTGTGTGTGTGTGTGTGTGGGGGACTGCGTGTGCGTGTGTACGCGCAGACAGCTCTGACAATGACAGCCTGTCCTATTTCTATAAAGACTGACCCACAGAGATAGGCAGAGGCACATAGGCTGATCTCATCTACTGAACCTTCTTTGAGGAGGATATGGTGCTTAAGTCTTAAATGCAATCACTTCATCCACGCGCAAAACCAGCAAACTGGTCAACAATATGTATCTGGCTCTGACATTTCACACCGATCCTGGAGCTTCTATCCCTCATTCAAGTGTCATAGTGTGCAGCCAGAGAGCAGTGAGGGTAGACCCACTTCAGCATGCTGTGTGTGTACATGCACAAGGGCAGGGCGGATGAATGGGCAGAGGAACACAGGATTCTGACGGTGCTGACCTGCTCGGTGAGGTTTGATATACCCCATGAGATGTTTTGACAGTGCTCACCTGCTCGGTGAGGTTCTTGACCTCGGCGGTAGCAGCCCTGAGTCGGCCTGCGTCTCGGTCCAGCATCTCCTGGTTCTCAGCGTACCACTGGAGACGCTTCTTCAGAGCGCTCACCTCCTCCTGATGCCTCTGCTCCTGCATCTTCAGCTCAAAACCCAGGTCGCCTGTCTCACACACACAAACCCACACACACACACATTGTACATATTATCTCTATTAAACACATAAAGATGCATGGTTTGAGAAACACATATAAACCCAAAAGCATAAAACCATCAAAAATGTACACTCACCCTTTCTGTCTCTCTCTGTCTTACAATCCCCCCCCCCCCCCCCCCCACACAGTTGGGCTGTCATTTTTTATTTGGAATTCAATCATTCGGTTGAATGAGGGGGAAAATAAATTCAAGCTATAATGGTCTGTTTGAATGGCAAGCCACTGCTTTGTTATTTCGCATTCTGAATAACCTTGTATTTTTAGGTGAAGCGTTCTCTATTTTGAAATACAGTTTCTCTTGATCAATGAATTGTTAAAGAGTAGATGTTGAATAAAGCTGTATATATAATAGATGTATATATACAGTCATGGACAAAAATATTTGTAAAAAAAAAAATATACAGTACTGTGCAAAAGTTTTAGGCAGGTGTGAAAAAATGCTATGAACTAAGAATGCTTTGAAAAATGTAAACAATAAATGTTTATTTTTGTATCCATTTACATGGTAAGACTGAGCACAGCAACAAGACACAACGTAGTTATACTGCATCAGCAGGGTCTCTCCCAGACAAAGATTTCAAAGCAGACAGGGGTTTCAAAATGTGCAGTTCCAGCTCTTTTGAAGAAGACGTTGAGGATCGTAGACGCAGTGTTCAGCCAAGGAAACTTAATGCAGCTGATGAAAAACACATCAAGCTTATTTACCTTCGAAATCGGAAGATTTCAAGCAGTGGCATCAGCTCAGAACTGGCAGAAACCAGTGGTACCCAGGTACAGACATTTACTGTCCGGGGAAGTCTGGCCAGAAGTGGTCTTCATGGAAGAGTTGCAGCCAAAAAGCTCTACCCCGACAAGGAAACAAGGCCAAGTGACTGAACTAAGCACGTAAACATAGAAACTAGGGTGCAGAAACATGGCAGAAGGTGCTCTGGACTGATGAGTCAAAATTAGAAATATTTGGCTGTAGAAGAAGGCAGTTTGTTCGCTGGAGGCTGGAGAGAGGTACAATAATGAGAGTCTGCAGGCAACAGTGAAGCATGGTAGAGGTTCCTTTCCAGTTTGGGGCTGCATTTCTGCAAGTGGAGTTGGAGATTTGGTCAGGATGAATGGTGTCCTCAATGCTGAGAAATACAGGCAGATACTAATCCATCATGCAATACCATCAGGGAGGCGTATGATTGGCACCAAATGTATTCTGCAGCAGGAACATAACCCCAAACATACAGCCAATGTCATTAACAACTATCTTCAGCTTAAAGAAGAACAGAAAGTCCTGCAAGTGATGGTATGACCCCCACAGAGCCCTAATCTCTACATCATCGAGTTTGTCTGGGTTTACATGAAGAGACAGAAGAATTTTAGGAAGCCTACATCCACAGAAGATCTGTGGTTAGTTCTCTAAGATGTTTGGAACAATTTACCAGCCGTGTTCCTTCAAAAACTGCGCAAGTGTATCTGGAAGAATTGATGCTATTTTGAAGGCAAAGGGTGGTCACACCAAATATTGATTTAATTTAGAATTTTCTTCTGTTCCTTCACTGCATTTTGTTAATTTATGAAGAATTGATGAAAATAAACTGTTAACACTTCCATTTTTGAAAGCATTCTTAGTTTACAGCATTTTTTCACACCTGCCTAAAACTTTTGCACAGTACTGTATATATATATATATATACTTTTGTCAGATAATGCAACACTTCTCCCAGAAGATTGTTGCAATTACAAATGCTTTGGTATTCACATGTTCAATTCTATTGTTTGCATGGGAACAAGACAAAACATCTATGGAAAAAAGCCAAATCTGACTTGATTCCGTACAAAACTAAAAAATTATCGTCACCCTCTACTTAATATTTAGTAGCACATCCTTTGGAAAAAAATAACTGAAATCAATCGTTTCCTGTAACCATGAATGGCGTCTTAGAACTCTTTACTGGAATTTTGGACCACTCACTTTTGCAAACTTCTCCAACTCTCTCACATTTGAAGGGTGCCTTCTCCCAACTGCTGTTTTGAGATCATGCCACAAGTGTGTTATGGGATAAAGATCTGGACTCATCTCGGCCACTTAAGAACTCTCCAGTGCTTTGTTTTAACCATTTCTGGCTGCTTTTTGAAGTGTGCTATGGGTCATTGTCCTGCTGGAAGACCCATGTCCTCTGACGGAGACCCAGCTTTCTGACACTGGGCCCTACACTGCGCCCAAAAATTATTTTGTAATCCTCAGATTTCTTGATGCCATGCACACAGTCAAGGCATTGGGTTCCAGAAGCAGCAAAGCAACACCAAAACATCGGTCCACCTCCACCATGTTTGACTGTAGGGACCGTGTTCTTATCTTTGAAGGCCTCATTACCTATTCTGTAAACTACTTTACCAAAAAGCTCTTCTTTGGTTTCATCTGTCCACAGGACAATCTCTCCCACAATGATTTTGGCTTCCCCAGGAAAGTTTTGGCAAACTGCAGTATGGCTTTTTTATGTCTCTGTGTCAGCAGTGGGGACCTCCTGGGTCTCCTACCAAAGCATCCCATTTCATTCCAATTGCGACAGATAGTGCGAGCTGACACTGTTGTTCCCTGTGTCTGCAGGGCAGCTTGAATTTGTTTTGAAGTTGTTCTAGGTTTTTTATCCACCATTCGGACAATCCTATGTTGCATTCTGTCATCAATTTTTCTCTTCCTTCCAAATTCAGGGGGGTTAGTGACAATGCCTTGGGCTGTCAACTTCTTGATGACACTGCACAGTGGACACAGGAACATTAAAATCTCCGGAGATGGACTCTTAGACTTGAGATTGTCCATGCTTTTCTACAATTTTGGTTCTCAAATCCTCAGACAATTCTTTGCTCTTCTTTCTTTTCTCCATGCTCAGTGTGGTATACACAGACCAACAACACAAAGGTTGAGTCAACTTTGCTCCATTTTAACTGGTTGCAATTGTGATTTTTATATAACCATTATCTGTGACTTGCCACAGGTGAGTTTAAATACAAATTAAAGAAGCAATACATGCTTGAAATACAATTGTTTCTTACAATTTTAGTCCACTTTTTGAGATTTGTGTGGAATCATGTTAGATTTGGCTTTTCTTCTCTGCTTTTTTGTGTCGTTCCAATGCAAACAATAGAAATGAACGTGAATACTGAAGCCTTTGTAATTGCAACAATTTTCTGGGAGAATTGGTAGATTCTCTGACAGAAGTGCAGGGGTGGCAATATTTTTGTCCATGACTGTATATATATATATACAGAGAGATATGTATAGATATAGACCCTAAACACATATCAAATGGGCAAACCTGGTTTAAACATGACATGTTGTCATAGCAACATTTAACTCTCAACCACCTGCCACATGTGGGTTGCACTTCAATTAATTGAAACGATTGATGTGTTGTTCCAATCTCGTTCAAACTTGACTTTTTGAAACACGTGACACACAGAGGCCATTGGTGCATCCATTATACACTATGTTAATGTAAAACCTATTTTTAAAATGAAGACAAAATCCCCCCCCCCTTTCTCTCTCCAGCGCTCTTTCAGTGCATCTCTGTACTTCACAGAAACACACAGTCACACACACAGTCACTCACACACACAGTCACACACACACACACACACACACACACACACACACACACACACACACACACACACACACACACACACACACACACACACACACACTCCTTCTCACCTGAAGTGTGTAGAGTCTGTATCTTGGCCAGGTCTCTGTCCTTTTTCATCATATCCAGGTCAAGCTGCAACGCTTGCTTGTCCTGCCTCAGTCTGCGAGCCTCCTCTTGCAGCCTGGCTTCTGCCCTCTACACGCACGCACACACAGATACACACACATTAAAACTTAATCACCTCTATTAAGATGCATTCCACATTGTTTATTCTTTCATCCTTCCAGAAAGCACCTTGCACAGACACCAGTGAGGTTAGTCACAGTGCAGACTGAATCCCCAAGCCACCGGATTCAAACAAACATGTCAGACAAATCTCCTACACAGTTCCACCCACCTCTAGTCCTTTGACCTGTGCCAGCAGGTCTGCAACATTGTAGCCCTGTTCACATGTGCCTACAACTCCCACAGTTCTTTGTTCGCTGCTCCTGTTCATCTTATCCCTTTCAAAACAGCACAAACAGGGTGTTACAATGCATCATAGCGCAAAAAAGGGCAAAACCATGAACTGAAGCAGAATGACTTTAAACAACTTGTATTGTTCTGTAGGAGTAGGAGATGTGACTTATATACCCTTGATATGTGCTTATGAAATTGAACAATGTGAGCATTGTCTTTGTCATTGTCAAATATGAGTGAGAGTGAGTGTGTGAGACAGATAGACAGACACACACACACACACTCATCTTACTTAGTTATGGCGAGCTCATGGAGGAGTCTCTGGTTCTCTGTGAACATGGCCTCCTCGTTGCGTTTATTCTGAGCCTGAAGAGCCTTCACCTGCAGATAAAGCTTCTCATTTTCCTGAGTGACACGCACAGACACATACACACACACACACAAACAAACACAAACACATTAACCTGACAAGCAAAATGAACTAATCTTTTTACTTTCTGGCCCACATGGAAATTAACAATGCCTAGATTGTTCATTATTCTGTGAATGGGAAGATCTGTTCACAGAATCAGCTGCAGGAATGTTGGTCTGTATTCTTTTCAGCTCAGGAGTCGCCACAAGCCTCTGCTTAGGTGACCCAGACACCCTATAATTTCCATAACATTAAACAACATGCAAGGCCCACTGGCATAAGACCTGTGAGGCACAGACATCTTATTCCCAGTTAAATTAAATAATTTCATGGTAATATGCTGTATTGACATCATGTGGGAATAGGAGCCAGTGTTGTAAATCCAGCAAAGTTTGTCCGTTAATCTATCCCCTGGGTAGTAACAAGAAAATTGCGCCGTGTGATTGTGCCACAGCATTAGAGGACGGATGAGAAGCTCTTGTCACATGTACTATAACTTGGCCTTCACACTGAATCAGAAAAGACAAATGAGACGTCAGTCTTTCACTTGCCATGTGTCATAAACAAGCATGGGCAAAGCGCTCAGCACACTGTTCTATCTCCTTAAGATACATGCAGATCCACACATATAACATTATCATGTGTGCGGTTTTTGGGGAAATTATTTTCTGTATTTTTAAAATGCAACTATACTGAACACAATTCTATTTTGATACAAAGACTTTAGCTATACATTCTTAGTTTCCACTAATCCAACTTAATCACACAAATGAAAACATTGACACTAACCTACTCCCCTGGGCATCACAGCTTACGACAAAATGACACAAACCATTTATAATTCATGTCAAACACAGCAGACACGCCTGTTTTATTAGCATGCCTGTTCTCTGTCTCTACAGCAGGTGAAACAGGTGTATCGTTGATTGGCTGGGCTATAAGAGCCCTAATCAGTCAGCAGACGGGAGATCTTTGGATTCCTGGCAGTTGGTTATCGTTGGTCGTCTGATAGTGATAGGATTGTGGATACTCGTTGAATTTTAGATCGTTGTCGTCGCTTGTTTTATATTAGCCTTGAACTGACTGTACATTACATTTTTGGTTTGTATTCACAACACTGACATCCACCACACATTTGCTAAAATTATTATATAACTATAACCTTGTAACTAATAATACATACCTTATTATTATATTATTATTACAAATTCTGCTTGGTCTCACCTTTATGTTTCATGCATTTGAGCAGTGCACGTAACAGTAGTCTTTCTCAAACTGAACACCTCTATTCACACTCTGTTTGAAACACAAATGTCAACCAAGGAACTGCACCGGATTCCAGTTGAGAACTTTGTCATATTTTCAAAAGTGTGTTCCACAACAGGTACGAAAGCAATCCAGTCTATTTCAGAGGAAGTAAACCACTAATAATGGTGTATAATTATTTTGATGGTTCATCCAAATTACTGAAAATTGTTTCCGTTGGTTAAGAGATGGAAATGTCAGATGAGACAAAAACATTAAAAGCAGTAGTCCAAAAACCTGAATAAACACAAAAATAATTCCTTTTACTAACTAGGATGTATTCCATATTTTAGTTAGGCTATTTATAGTTTCTCCATCTCATCTGCTGCGACAAACAACTGTAAAGGCACTGCTGGCAGGCTTTAGTGGCAGAATCTACAGCAGTAGTGACACAAACACAAAGTCAACACCCTCACAGCTTCAAGGTTGCTTTGCTAAGGCAGTTTCATTGTATTGATGAAAACACCCCTTATTGTATTCAACAGAAGCACAGAAGGCAGTTAAGGTTCACCTTTATACCATCGCTTGTATTCATTACTGTGGATGGGCAGAGAGGAGGACTGATCAGTTCACCCGTCTGTTCTGGGCAAGATCCCTGAAGCATACATCTAATACACGCCGGTCACCATTTTCATCTCGCTCTCGCTCTCTGTAAACCCTGCTTCACATGTGTCCCTTAGAGAATTAAAGGCCATTTACAGAGAATGGGATGCCTAGAGCTATTTACTCGCACGGTGTGGGATGTGGGAGAGAGAGAAAACCAATAGACAGAAAGACAGAGAGACTGACAGAGAAAACTCAAGATAAAAAAAAACGAGAAAAGAAAGAGAGGCAAGAAAGAAGGTACCAAAGAAGGGAAGTCATTAGCTTGCTGCTTGCAGCACGTGGCCAAGCATGTGCAGCTCCATCAGAGCAGCTCAGAGGGAGAACCAAAGATAAGCCTGCCCCTCATGCGCCCCACCGATACCACACACACACACACACACACACACACACTACCTCTCTCTCTCTCTCTCTCTCTCTCTCTTTTTCTAACCCTCCATCGTTTCTTTCTCATTCTCACTTGTTTATTACACCTTACCCTCGGATCGATGGTGTGTTTTTGCATTGCCAATCAAATTGACAGTTTTGGCTACTCTGAGAAAAATGCATTATTCCTTTGCCTTGGGGAAATGGCAAAGACTTGCTGAATTCCAAACCCTATGATCAACCCTCATCTTTCATGAAGTAGTTTAAAATGGGGTTGTTCAGTCTTTTTCAATAAAACAAACTGGCTTCCCTGTGGATGCCCTTCCTATCTCTGCCTGCAACCAACACACACACACACACACACACACACACACACACACACACACACACACACACACAGGGCTTGTTTTTTTTTTTTTTTTTGAGTTGGACTGGTGAAGGCTGAAAAGTGGCACTAGTGTGCCCGCTCACCTGGCGTGGCGCTAGTGTGCCCGCTCACCTGGCGTGGCGCTAGTGTGCCCGCTCACCTGGCGTGGCGCTAGTGTGCCCACTCACCTGATGGTAGCCCTGCAGCAGCGTCTCCTGCTCCCTCACTTCCTTCTCCAGGTGACGAAGCTTCTCCTCCGACAACAAGTCACCGGCCTGGCCTGGACTCTGCACTCCTTTCTGACCCTCATCCTCTACTTGTCGAAGCTAGCGAGAGCAGGAAAGAGGGAGGCAAAGGGACAGAGGGAGAAATAGAGAGAGAGAGAGAGATATGGTTAAAAAGGAAAGTTTGAAAAAAGGATTAAAAGAATGAGAAAACAGTCTAGGGCTTACTTCCTGTTTTCCATTCCAGCCACAACACTGCACAGGATCATCTACACTATTGATAGTTCACATTGATTTCACCCTCTGATGAATGCAAAGAGGTAAATGTATTCAACAGTGTTAAAGCACTTAAGATCTGTTCCCGGAGTGGAGCTCTGAGAGGTCATGCTGACAAAATAAATTCAATTATCTGCTATTGGAACATCATCTTCTGAGAGCTCATACTCAACAGGACAACAACTCGCTGATCCAAACAAAAACAACCACTGATGTCTGATGTACTCAGACATAATGAATAATCAAATGAACAACCCGACAACGGAATACATTAGCAAACATTGCCGACGTAACACGCTTCTGTTAAAGGTCACAAGCTTCCTGACTCCCAGATTGTATAAACTCTAACTCTGTGAGTAAACACAGCTAATCTTATGCCCTACATGAAATACTGTTGTTGTTGAAGCGAGACAGAAAGAAAGAGAGAAAAAGTATGTGTGTGTGTGTGTGTGTGTGTGTGTTTGTGTGAGTGAAACCCATCAGTATGGTGGAAGTCTCTCTCTTCCTCATCAAAGTGAGAACCAAAACACAGCCAGCAGAAACAGCCTATTAGGCTGGGACAGCAGCGCCTTCCGTGCACAACAGTAATGGGTTTGTGTGGTGCCGGAGTGGGAGCTAAACGGCAGGCAGGCTTGTTTTGCTGGGGAGAGCAGACTGAGCCTATAGTTCAACCACTCTACTAATGACTCTAGAGGACTAGCGGGGGACAACACACCGTCTGTCAGTCAGCCAGCCCTGAAACACTGGCTAGACCAGACCGCAGCCCACATTAATTGACATGGTCTTGTATTGAGGAATAGGATGCATCTATAATGCAGAATTGACAGGCTGACTGCATGTCATACTCATACATGGCAGCTAACAAAAGAAACAAGAATCTGAATGGATTTTAATCTGAAATTATTGAATTCCTGGTGTAGCATCATTACTGTTGTGTAGAGATAAAGAGAGAGAGTGGACAAAATTGTTGGTACCCTTCCATTAAAGAAAGAAAAACCCACAATGGTCACTGATAAAACTTGAAACTAACAAGCTCCAGTTTGTCTCATCTGTCCAAAGGACATTGTCCCATTTTGGCAAATTCCAGCCATTTGCTTTTAACAGTGGTGTCCTCCTCGGTTGATCTTGGCTCAAACAGCAACGTATGGTGTGATCTGACACTGATGTACCTTCACCTTGGAGTACACCTCTAATCTCTTGTTCTGGCCTCGACCATTTGTATTATCCGTCTCTTCAATTGGTCATCAATTTTCCTCTTGCAGACACGTCCAGGGATGTTGGCTACAGTCCCCTGGATCTTAAACTTCTGAATAATATGTGCAACTGTAGTCACAGGAATATCAAGCTGCTTGGAGATGGTCTTATAGCCTTTACCTTTAACATGCTTGTCTATAATTTTCTTTCTAATCTCCTGAGACAACTCTGTCCTTAGCTTTCTGTGGTCCATGTTCATTGTGGTACACACCATGATACCAAACACCACAGTGACTTTAAATAGGCAGATTGACAGATTAAAAGTTTGAAGGCACTTGTAATGCTAATTAGAGGACACATCTTAGTTTAACATGTCCCTATTGTCACATTATTTTCAATCTTTTTAAGGAATACCATCATTTTTGTCCAGGCCAGTTTAATTAGTTAGTTTTTTTTTACATTATTCTGTTGAACCACAATTCAAAAGCAATGTCTGATTTTCATTAGTTAATTTTCAGTAGGTTTTTATTTATAATTACTTCTGTCAGTTTCAAGTTATTTCAGTGACCATTGTGGCTTTTCTTCCTTTAACGAAAGGGTACTTACAATGTGTCCATGTCTGTATGTTATGGAAGTATACATGCATGTACCTGTAGGGGTTAGAAAACAAATCTATTCCTCGATTTGTCTCGATTCTCTCTACAACGATTCTGTCTCGATTCAGAAAAGTTCATAATCGATTTTTTTAATAAACATTTTTTTTTAATTAAATATTATTATAATAATAAAAAAAAAAAAAAGCTGCATCGATTATTGCATTGTTCATAGAAAGCCATAATTGTGACAAAGAAAAGCTTTTTCTCTAATATAAAAATCGAGATGCATCGTTTTATAGGTTTAGAATTGATAATCCGTTTAGAATCGAATCGTTGACCTCTGAATCGGAATCTAATCATGACGTGCCAAGAGATTCCCACCCCTTTGTACGTGTACATGTGTGTGAGAGTGTCTATACACATATGTGTGTTAGTGTATCTCACTTTGCTGTGCAGCAGGTAGTTCTCCTGTTTGAGGGTGCTGATGTGGCGGCTGTGCTCCTCCTGGAGTTGCTGCTCCCTCAGGTCTAGCGCCCTCTCCCTCTGGGCCAGCTCCAGCCTCAGGTGCTCCAGGGCACTCCTATCCGCCGATGGGGGCACCAAGGGGGGGGCCTCCAACCCCCCAGCACCAGCTCTACCTCCATCCCCATCTGCGGCCTCCTCTGGGGGCTACACCCACCCAAAAGATGATTCAAGAGATGATGAAGATGAGTGTGAGTGATGGAGTTAGTTCATTTTTTAAATATTTTTAACAGACTTTTGTAAGCAAACTTAAAGACATCCAGCATTTTCAATTATTGGAGACACGCCAGGATCAACACTACTACAGAGCTCTGGAACGTTCTGCAATTAACACCACTAGTGCAGTGCCCGTAGGAATTATGCATTCTGTAGTGTTAGCAGACATAGGTGTAGCTGTTGGGTAGTGTAATAGCAAGACATATTTGCAATCCACATAGGTACAGGTTACACTGAAGTATTATTGTGATGCATGTTTCCTTTTCATTAAGAAATGTTTTAATGTTGTATAGCCTTTTTGAATATATACCAACAAATAAAGTTTGAGATTATGTAGTGGATGCAGTTGAATATAGATGTCAAAGTTGCAGTCTAAACTTTAAACTAAATGTCATAAAGAAAGAAATTATTTAAAATGAAGTTATGGTTGAAATAGGATCACTTCTTTATTGTAAGGGTAAGTGTAGGGTAAGAATGGTCATGCAGTTGGACTCAAATGTAGGTTAATTTTATTGAATGTATGTACTGTACTGTACTGTATGACTTCGATGATGCTAGCTTTGACAGCCCACTCTCAGACAGATTGTAATCTAATTATGTCCTTACAATGGGAACACAGTTTAAATACTCTGACTGGAGATGGCGTTACTATCCCCCACCCGAATTCAGTGCAGGACTGGGAGGATAACATGACGACGTGGGCTCAAAATAACTTACAGCGAGATTTGCGCGTATTTCGTGGACTCCATAGCAACAGATGGGAAAGCAATGGACAATCTGAAAGCCTCCGAGGCTTATCAATATAAGCTACCATTTGTAGCGGTGTATACTCAAACGATAACCCATAGTGCCTAACGCAAACGATAAAATAGAAATATCTCGCGAACTATGAATTCAGAGAGAGAGTTGTATAGAGTATAATTCATGCGTTTTGCCCTATGCCATATACAAGTGCTGTAATCACAGTTACATTTCAACCATGCTTATGAAATGAGTTTGCCAAGTTGTAAGTCAAATAAGTGCAGAGATGTACTGTAAAAATACGCTATACTAATAAACAATATGAATATTTTGATGGATTACTATTCCCTCTCTGTTAGATGACTGTACAACTCTAGATATTACTTTGAAACTTAATATAAAGAAGCTTAAAAATAAACGAATAGATAAAATCAATCACTGTCTTAAGATTACCTGAGCAAAAGTCTGTATCTGTTCACCAAGAACAATTTGATTGCGGACCTCCTTATCGTATCCAACGCTATTCTGAACTTTGAGTGAAGGCAGGATAGTTTTAATACCGCTTGCTACGCGTATATTGTTTGATTGTGACGTCATTTTGGTGCACAATCGGTCAGGGACTTGCTACGGGAAACGATAACCCATTAGTGCCTACGGGAAACGGTAAAATACAAATATCTCGCGAACTATGAATTCAAAAATCTTCAAAATCAAGGATGCACAGGTTCATGACATGCGTAAGCTACATGCGAAATCTCATAACTAACGTAACTACCGTCAGGGAGATACGCCCTAGACAGACTGACTGACAGACACACAGATATTCCTGGATTTATAGATAGAACACCATTCCAGCAGCCCCCTTTCCCGTTAACTTGTGTGTGTCATCTGTTGTAACCAAACAAGCCCATGAATCCACACAGAGACTTAACACTAAAAGGTCTATATCCCTCGTCCGGGATATTTTTATTTTTTTGTCAAAAAAAATGTTAAGCTCCGCGAGTTTTCGTCTTAGAGACATAAAAAGAACAACCACGGAAACATTGAACCCTTTTCTTTTATAATATATACAGTTCAAAATGTTTAAATAAATAAGCACTTTGTCAGGGGAATAGAACTGATGTGTTGCACTTTCTGGTATCTGAGTGGGGTTTCTGCTGCTAAGGACCCACCCATTAGCAAATGACAGCTATTCATATGATAAGGGGATGGTGATTCAGTGATCTCCATTGGGTCATGGTGTGGCAAGATTATCTCCGGGGGTAGTGGGCCACAAAGACATTCTAGGGCGATTAGGATATGGCCTTTGTCTTTGCGAGAGGTGTCACAGGTTTGTTCACACCAACTCATCAATATGCATATGTAGGGGCACAGATTTAGGAATGGCACAGGACACTCTGAAATTATAAATATGTGGTAGTGAAACAAGACATACTTTCTGAATGCTAAACTAACATGTGTTTAGCCAACACCTATGTTTACAAGGCTCAGAAATAAAAAGTCTTGTGAATAAATCTTTACAATGTGTTTTTGTACAAAGTCTGAGCACCTCTGAAACAAGGTTTTTCCAAGGGTATGTTTACGTTTGATTTAAATTAAACTTTTTTTTACTACATTCCTTTTACTTACATGATATTATTGCTGAGGTCTTCTAGAATAGAATCATATATTCCATTTGTGCATCAATGTTTTTAGTTAAGCAAAATGTACAAAAACATCAAGGCATGTCAGACAATTTAGAAAAGTCTAAAAGGCCTTGGACCTTAGAGTGTTAATTTGACTTCTGCCAAGTGTCATTGCTTAAGCTGAGTGTCCATTGCTTCATTTACAGTGGCAGGAGAGAAGGACTTGTCTACCTCTGACGATGTGCTGAAGGAGTTAGTGACTTAGTGAAGATGGAGAAAAGAGCCTTGTCCTTTGCATTAGCACCGGTACTGAAAACAGGTGTGAATGTCATCCCTATTAAGAGTTAAGAGTTAAGAGTTTTTGTTTCCCAGGGGATAAACTTCCCCACCATTGATTTCTTGGGCTTGGATACAGAGATACCATGACTATTGCCATGACTGACAAGAGCATGACAGGCTTTACGTCAGTGGATCCTCTCTCAACCTCAGCATTTCAGCTACTCCCTCTGCCAAGCTATGGCCACACTCCACACTCTACCGGGGCTCAACAGTAATGTTCTTTTTTGCTTTCCAACAGGACTGAAGCCATTGCTCCTGTTTACGTTAGACTTATCGCTGAAGGTCACCCAACTCAAGAAAACAATGCCACTTTTTATTTTTATTTTTACAGTCCTACCACATATCCTACCACAGCTGCTCTATCTAAAGCTGAATAGTTTTTCCAGCCTTCAGGTGGCACAAGGACAAGAACAAAAAATCTGTCAGAGACATCTTGTGCATCCTGATAAGTCAAGGTATTCTTGGCTGCAGCTGCAAATTGGTCTCCATTGTTACACAGAAGTGCTGCAATAAAAGCTGGTACATTCATGTTGAGAGAAAACTGCATAAATATCAAGACCTAAAAAACTAAAATGCTGTACGGCTGCTTGCCAGCTGCTTCCTATCTGTCTGCTGTCAGAGAGAGCTTTCCGGGGATTCAGGGTAATTCACATGCTCTCGCCCAGATGAGCACCCTGCAGCCAGGCTTGGGATGCTTTTCTAATGTGCACCATTCAGGGGAAGCACAGGGCTCAGGGGAGATTGAGTTATAGCTTGCCATGAAGGTGCTGTTATGATAGTAGGCTTCAAAAACAAACATGAACGTCAATCAAGGAAAGCATGGAAATGAAATGTGCTTGAGTTTGTATTTTCTGTGATGTGGCTTTGAATTGATGAAGGATTAGTAAGGGCATGGGCCGTTACTGATAAGGACTGGCGAGGATAACTTTTTACTCATGTGATAAGACTACTTGGAGACCATCAAAAGCTTTCATTACATTCTATGTTACACAGGTGATAAACTGTTGCCATAAGAAAGGCAAAAAGGTTTTGCAATATCTGGAGGGTTAGAGGTCCCAGCTGTAAATGATTGGGTGGGGGGGGACAGACCGCAGATTTGACAAATTCCATTACCTTTCACTATGATTGCATGGCTGATGTCAGCGCCTGTGATCAGCTGCTGAGCAGTAAATCTCATTTTGCACTAAGTGAGGGTGTCCGTGTCCGTGTGCGTGTGCGTATATGTGTCTCATAGAATACTTCCTGATTATCAACTCTCTAAATAACAAACTTCCATTCAAACACACACACATACAGGACACAGACAGAGAAAAAAAAATGTTAAGGGGAAAAGGAAATGTAACAATGGAGGCATTGTGTCACTATTACTGTCAATCAGTGTGTACACTGCGTTAGTATGAACCCTGACCTGTGAGAGTGACATGTGACCTGTGGGTACCTTAGAGAGGGCTGGGGTGCCGGTGTGGGCTGTCTCCATGTCCAGGTTTTTACGAGGGATGCTGCTGCTGATGCTGCTGCTAGCCTCCACCTGCTGCTGGAGGAACGCTGCAAACGACTGAACCGACGCCACCAGCTCGCTGCTTAAACGCAACCTGGGCTCAGAGTTTGCTACTGCCACACACACACACACACACACACACACACAAAGAGAAAGTGAGAGAGAAAGAACGAAAAACATACACATACAATAGTACATTAGTCAGTGCTGAACCCACAGGACTTATGGTCATGTCTTGAAGCTGAATGAGAAATTAAAGGAACATGCATGCACTTTAGGGCTGTCAACGAATATTCGAAATTCAAAAAATTCGAAATTCAAATATATATTCGAATAGATGTTTAAAACAGTAGTTTATAAAAAAAAAAAAACCACAACAGCGGCAGCAGCGGACTGTCTGCTTTGCGGGAGGGCGCGTGCCTGAGGTCAGGAACAGGCCACAGGAGTCACACTGTAAGTCTGGTTACAGGAGTCACACTGTAAGTCTGGCCTCACTGCTGACAGTTGACTTGCGTGAAAGATGGCAGAAGGTGCAGAACCCAGCTTGACCGCAGCAGAAAAAGTAATATCAACCCCCAAAAATCTAAAAAGTGATGTCTGGAAACATTTCAGATTTTGGTCAGTTGATATGAAACTTGTTGAGCATACAACTAAAGTAGTGTGTAAGCTATGTAAACTAGAGTTAGCTTACCATTCAACGACAAGCAACTTGAGGCTACATCTCCAGAATGTGCACCCAAGAGAATATGGCATAAAATGTGGAACTTCAGCGAAACAGCCACGTCTGGTTACGTATTTTGCGCCGTCCGCCACAAGTTCAATGTCTGCGGCACGACAGAAGGCCTGCACGCAAAAATGTATTTCGTTCGTATGCAAGGACATGAGGCCGATCAGTGTGGTGGATGGGATAGGCTTCAGGGAGTTCTGTAAAGCACTGGAACCGAGGTACCGTATCCCTAGCCTTGGAACAGTCACAAATAGAATTGTAGAATTGTTTAACAGCACCTCAGACAAAATAAAGAAACCAATCAAAGACAAAGACGTGGCTCTTACCAGGGACGGGTGGACATCCCTAGGGACAGCATCCTATGTAACAGCAACGGCCCATTGGATAAGTGATGTTTGGGAAATGCATAACAATGTGGTAAGAACAAAAGAGCTTAAGGCAAGCCACACTGAAGAGAATGTAGGGGAATGCATTCAAGAGATTTTGGACGTTTTTGAGATACAAAGTGGATCTGTGCAACCTTGCCATCACAACGGACAATGCCACTAATTACGTGAATGCAGTGGAGAGACATCTTCAAACGGTAAATATACCATGTGTGGCGCACACAATTAACTTGGCTGTGCATAAAGGGCTCGAGGTCAGAGCCCTTGAAACCCCGTTAGTAGGCCGAAAGTGGCGGCCTCACATTTCAGCAAATCATCCGGCGACAAATACCTCTTCGAGCAGAAACAACAACTTTTAGGATTGAAAAAGGAAAAGCTGATCAACGACTGTCTAACGCAATGGAACAGCACATTTAAAATGATCTGCCGTGCATCAGAGCAGCAAGCAGCTGTGTCTGCTGTCATCTTGGAGAAAAAACTGTCAAGAATGGAGCTGACCACAAGCGAATGGTCCCTAATGGAAAAGGTGAGCATAGTGTATGAAATATGTACCGTAATAGGCTGAACAAATGCAAAACTGTCCTATTTTTTTTTTTTTAAATAGTTAGAATGATGGCCCTAATGTATGTACTGTGTGTGAATATTATTAATACGATGGATAAATGCAAACCTGTCACTCTAATATCAACGCATATTGTAGTGGCACTCTGATTCTGAGTCTTCACAATTTTGAGTTCAGTCTAAGAAACTACTAATTGACACGCGAGTGAGACAAGTAAAACTTCAATAAAAAATGTTTACTAGAAAACATAGAGGTACAAGTTCACACGGTCAAAAAACGATGTCGCTTCCAATACCTCTGAGCTCAAATCGAAACTAAAAGTTCCATACGCAGGTATTAAACTGACGTAACGTCATCTTATTGGAAGCTTACATTCTGTTATTCTAAGTTATTCAGCTTTTAAATACAATACTAAATTATATATTTGAACCTAAACATTCTTTCAAATTCTAATGAAATTAGTTATCTTCAGATACCCTTTTTAATCTTTTTTAACTAAATTGTTATAATCGGATGAAATCATGAATTTGGCTCTAACACATATTATATTTACTTATTTATTGCAGGTGCACGAGGTCCTTAAACCCTTTAAAGTGGCAACAGAAGCACTTTCAACTGACAAATATCCAACCGCGTCGGCTGTACTGCCTTTAAAATATGTTCTGCTCGCTCAACTGAACAAGCGAACGCCAGGCGAACCAGAACCACCTGCATTGTCCAAGATGAAGACAAAGATCTGGAGAAGCGGTATAGCGAGGGAAAGGATGCATTATGCTGCTTAACAAAGCGAGTTATCTGGATCCACGCTTTCATCGCCTTATTCATTTAAAAGAGGAGCAGAGACGGCAGGTGCAGGTGGTTATACTGGTGGAGATGAAATAAGTGAATGTGGCTGGCAGTGAGGCCGCTGCCGGACAACCCCATGATCAGCAACCCGCTGAGAAAACTGCTTTAACTGCTATGGGGTGTCTCTTCGGAGAGCCCAGACCAGGACATCAATGTGCTGCTTCAAAGAGAGATGTCGATGTATGAACAAGAGTCTCCAATACCTGCTCAACAAAATCCTCTCAGGTGGTGGAAAACTTTTGGCTCTGGGAGATACCCTCACGTCGCCCAGATGGCAAAGAAAAATCTTTCCATCCCTGGCAGGCACGTGCACAGACATTTTGGGGGGCAGGTGCTCAAAAAAAAAAAGAAGGGCGCCCATCACCAAAATTATTACTTAAATTAAATCTCTCTCGCTCTCTGGCTTCCACTCCCTTAACGTCTGATACATCAAATGATGTCTGGAGTGCCTTTTTTCTGTAATTGGTCCACCTCACCATGCTTGTGCATCGAATCTGAACTTGGGCTCCTCAGGTAGGGTAACTGATTCTCCCTCATTTGATTGGCTCCTTGATGGCCTGATCCAAGTTAAATGGGTGCGGCTACTCTGAGCTGCTTGCTGCAGTTCACTGTCCATCTGCTTCTTGAGTCTGTCTTTTTTGGCATTATGCTGCAAATTTTGTAAATTAGATAAATCAATGTTGTGGATAATAATTTAACTGTTTTCTGAAGGTTAAAGCATAAGCAGCATTACACTTAAGTATGCTGTTCTCAGCCTGTGTTCCCTCTAGGCAGGATTAGACAGCTAGCTTACACTTCCCTTATTTTACTCTTTTTCACAATCTGCAATTACTCATACAAGTTTGATCGTTGTAAAACAGGCAAAACGAAGAGATACACAAATATCACGTTAAACAATGAGGGACAAGTATAGCATGACACCGAGAGCTAGCATAGTTTACCTGCTATTTTCTAGCTGTGAATTCTCGTGACATTTATAAACATAAATTCAACATACTTTCGAAATTGTCTAAACGGCATTTATACAACACAAAATAAGCACTTTCAGACAAATAATGTCATTAAACCTGACAAACGTCAGTAAACAGCTGGACAATGCTTTCAAATCAAGTAAGTTGTCTGTTTATTTTTTTAGGAAACGTCGGACCAGTCCGGTTTTCAGACGTAGAGGCACTTATGTTGTTGTTAATTTATAACAAACAACATCGGGAGATTGCACAAACACCGTCATTACCTGTTTGTCTGATGCAGGTCAGGCTGCACCGGTTGGCCTGCCGCTCAACACTGATGTGGGGGATGAGGAGGGAGGGGCGCGGAGGGGGCTTGTGAGCACCGCAGATCATAGTCAAAGAATACTATTCTATGTCTATGCCGCGGAGCATGTCGGGGCGAAATTCTCACAAGAACTCAAATAAATGCCCCATCAGATATCAAAATACATTTGGGGAAATTGATGACGAGAGACTAATTTGTATTAAAAAAATATTGATGAATGAAAAAAAAAATTGGTCTCCAGCAAAAAAGGGCACTTTTTCTCAACCAGGGCACAAGGGCTGGTGCTTGAGCACCACTTGGGGTCAATCTGTGCACGTGCCTGATCCCTGGATCCTCAGTCCGCTCTGAACGCGTCTTGTCCTCCGCTGGGAATATAGTCAATAAAAAGAGATCAGCACTGGAACCTTCAAATGTGGACTGTCTTGTGTTTTTGGCAAATTACCTGTAGGCCTTCAGGCCTAAGACCCGACAGTGACCGTGCACTGAAAGTCCCTGACAATGGAATAAATTGCAGTCAGTTTTCCCCCCTTTTTTATACAAGCGGCAATAATGTAAGTAGACTCTTTCGTATTTAATAGCACTTTATTTTTTGTTAACCTCAGGGTAAAAGTTCTTTGTTCTCACATTTCTCGGAATTGTGCGCCTCGTGTTATTAAGGTTAACGTTCATTTAAACGGTATGCGCAGAGAGCGCGAAGGTGCGGGGGAGAGAGAGAAAGAGAGAGAGAGATAGAGGGAGAGAAAGAAAGAGTGCGTGTGTGCGATCGAGAGGACAAGGTATGCAGTCTTGGCCATTAGTTCATTTACCTGTTTTTGTGTTGGTAATATGTTGTTGAATATGTTTAAACTTAAATAAATTGTCTCGTTGTATTAATTTGTCCTGTTATTCGCGTGCCTAAAGCGCAACCAGAAATTATATTCGAACGTCATATTTGAGCAATTTTGACAGCCCTAATGCACTTACTTAATAGACAAAAACACTGATATACTCACACCAAAACCACTAAAAGGCTTCCCACAGACAGTAAATAAAATAATGGGTTGGCTTAATTAAATAAATATTTTTACGTGCATCTCTCCCTTTCCCCCCTTTCATTGACTATTTGTTCATCTTAGACACTGCGTCTCTCCCTCATTGTCCATCTCTCTCACACTCTACCTTTGATTGTCTGTGTCTTTCCCAGAGTGGGGATTCTGCTTGGAGGCTGGTCCTGGTCCTGGTCCTGGCGCTTCCTCCGGACCTGTGGAGAGGGAGGTTTCGAAATCTCTTTGGTCCGGACTGTTCCAGAGGTGCTTGCTTCAGATTGGGCCGGCCTACTCTCGGCTGGGCTGGGTTTGGCAGGAGGGATTTGAGCCTTGTGCGAGGAAGAGGAGGTCGGGGCGAAGATGGTCGGACGCCAAGCAGGCTGTAAATGACCATGAAATTGAAATATCAATACAGTTATCAATACAATACAGTACAATATGTAGTTTGGCCAAACGGTATAACACACAGTGTGACACAGTGCAATTCAGAAATTATATTGATGTAGTTCTGTAGTGAAGGGTGGTCACTTGAGCATCAGACATGTGACAGTCCTACTACATTCCTTTCATCATCTCACACAGGCAATCAGACAGGTGACAGTCCTACTACATGCATTTCTCCATCTCACACAGGCAATCACACAGGTGGCAGTCCTACTACATGCCTTTCTCCATCTCACACAGGCAAGGGCGCACCACCTCCTTCATTCTAGTAACAACACTACCTGTCCACTGGAACCCATTCCTACCAACCTCCTGTAAGCCATTTCTCCCTCCATTGTGCCAACCTTCACACACTAGATTTATCGCTAAAGGTCACCCAACATATCCTACCACAGCCGCTCTATCTAAAGCTGAATAGTTTTTCCAGCCTTCAGTCAGCACAAGGACACGATGACGGGCTAAATGAAAGAATTTCTGTCAGAGAGATCTTGAATGAGTTACCACCCCAACATGCCTAACTCACACTTAGTGTTCACTACTTTACGTGATCCCTCAACGTAGTTCTTACTGATTAGAATTACAACTGCTCTCGAGGCCTTGTGTTTCTACTTGCTTAGTTTCTTTTTGAGCCGTAGTTCTATTTTTTCTATTTTTGTAAATAAATTCACGATTATTTTTATTTCGATGTCTGTCCGTTTGTTAAAACATTCGTCATGTCCTAAAGCCCTAGACAGGGACGTGGCACTACTCCTTCTCCCTTCCAAAGAGTGTATAGACCAGAGGAAAAATAGAGGGAAGCATTGGTGGCATTCAGTCTGACAACCTCAGGCAGGCAGACTTACACAGCCTTCGAGTCCAAATGAGACCTCTCTTATTGCTACGGCTCCAGCAGTCAGACGGTATTTTAGCCAGGTGTGTGTGTGAGTGCTGAATAAAGCAGGTGTGTGTGTTAGTGCTGAATAAAGTCTCGTTTGCATCACCTCTACCACTCTCTCACATTCAGAATAGCTTCACCAACTGTGAATGGATTGACTGAAATTGGATTCTTTTGTGATTTTCTCCCCCCTTCACCTTTCCCCCCCATCTCACTGACGTCCTCTTTACTTGGTCATCATTCCATCACTCATCCTCACTGTGTTCATTAAGTCTCATCTCCACCTATCTCTCTGCATGTGAGCACATCTCTCTCGAAACATTTCCACTCAGTGGTAAAAGAATCAACACTGTTTCCAACAATTTCATGAAATCATTAAATATCGTTTTTAATTTATCTTCCATGCATTTGCGTGACCATTGATAAGCACTGTTTAGAAGTTTGTAGCATTGATGTTCTCTATTTGCGAACTCCTAATCGAAACTATCTATGTCTCTCTATCTCTGCCTCACCTGTCGTTTCCTGGCCTTGGCCTTGTTGCCAGGTGGTAGCCGTGGTGTCTTCTCCTCCTGCTCCTCCATGAGTCTGCGCACCTCCTCAGCAATGCTCCTGTGGCGCGATGCTGCTGAGACAGGCCTCTCCTCCTTCTCCTCCTGCTCCTCCTCATCCGGTCCTCCTCTTGCAGGGCTCTTCTCTTGTGACTCTCTCACTTCCAGCTTCTGCTCCACCTCACTGCAGTACAACAGAGGGCAAAGAATGTGTTAACTAACAGACTTTCCTGGAATAGCACCTCAGTTGGCACCGAAAAAACCCAGTTAGCATATTTTGGCAAAATGTTTGAAGCAACCATGCTGTTCTTGCATTTTCAGACTGTTCTTATGTTACCTGGAGCTCAAAAGTAGTGAATAATTTGGGTACTGGTTTGGTTACATACAGAGACATACCTTAGGACAGGGTTTCCCAACCCATGGGCCGCGGAGCACTATCCATTGGGCCACGAAAATGTTTCAGATTTTTTTTTTTTCCCCATTTGTGGGCCGCGGAGCGAGTAACTGATTTTAAATTGAGAACAATATTAATTAAGAACGTCAAAGTTAACGCGTACATCTATGATATTATTGTGACCAAGATTAATGTGATACAAATATTTTAATACAGTTAACGCAACTTTGTTTACTTCCGGTGTGCGTTGACCACTGACACGAAACCAGCGTGTGCCTACAGTCAGTTAGGCAGGAGCGACCAAGACGGTAGTGAAAGATGGAGAGCTGAGGGATTGTTTGGCGGAAAGTTTCTGTTTAAGAGGCAAAATGACGGAACAATCGACAAATCTAAAGTTGTGTGTAGCATTTGTCAAGCTGAATTTAGCTGTCACAGAAGCAACTCGTCTTTAAGTTATCACCTTAATGCAAAGCACCCGACAGAAAGCAGCCCCAGGTTAGATGATTGCCAACCCACACTCCACAACGTTTCTAGGTAAATAACTAGACCAGTCCGTGAAAAGGTTACCAACGCTGTATCAGTTGGGGTTGGTGGTGACTGTCGGCCCTTCAACATAGTTGAAGTCGGTAGGCTGACTGAGGTGTTCCCGAATTGCTTCAGGGGATAATTGTTACGATTTACCGTCGAGTGGCAGCATTGTGTTTCGCATATATTCCTTGCTTGACGGCGAGAGAGCACGAAAAAAAATACCATTAAACAACAGTGTCTAAAATACACGCTGTCTGAAGTGATTACTCGTAAATGTATAGGATTCGAGGGACGTCAGTAAAGTTGCATTAGTGCTGTGTTTGTGCGTTATCATTGGAGTGGTTATGCTTTTCTGTGGACAGCTACCAACTCAAACGACTGCCCAGGAATGATTGGTGCTATTTATGTTGATAATAGATTGCAGCCACAGATTTAATTCATTATTTAAATTATTCTGATCATTATATTGACCTATTTGAACCTATTTGTTTGCATGTCTGAAGCATCACCTATTTTAATTAGGCCTAGCTGAGTGGTCTTGTTTGCATGTTCCATCACTTGTTTTGAGTGCATGCTATCTTTTGGGTCTTTTCTGGTTTGATTTCCTTGCTTGTTTGCTGTGCACAAATAGGCCTAGGCCTACTGCAATTAAGTTCTCTGTGTGTATTTTTGCTGTTTTCTGGTGCAAAATACAATTTTGATGTAATATCTAGAGTTAGATTTTCTTTTATTTATTTATAGGCTTCCACCTGTGGCAGGTGCTGATGTTGCTTTTTCTCACACATAACAATCGCTTATTTATTAGAATGAATGGATTATAGATTCAATTAGCCTAATGGAATATAGATTCGCTAAAATAAGCGGGGTGTCTGTTGGGCCCCGACCTTACAAATACGAAAAGTTGGGCCTCGGAGTCGAAAAGGTTGGGAACCCCTGCCTTAGGATATACAACATTTGAAGCTTGGTCCCCACAGCAAGAGAAAATACTTCATTATCCAACAGTAACACAGAGTACCTATGCAATGTGTCATTAGGCAACACCTTTCCCCATCTTCCCAGAGCCTGCACTCATTACAGTGTAGCATTCAATACGTTCCAACGGAGAAGAAATGCAGTGCATTCAACTCACACTGTGCCAGTGCCTCCAATCGTGCTCACACCCTCGGCACTCACACTGTCTCAGTGCCTAGAATCGTTGCCTTGGCTTTCACACTTGGCCAGTGCCTAGAGTCGTGCCCTCAGCACTCACACTGTGCTAGTGCCTCCACTCGTGCCCTTGGCACTCCAGACAGGATTCACACATCTCTTGCTTTCACTTCAATCAATTCAATTTTTAAACCTTTCACACAAGCATTAACTCAGCACACGTCATTTTTGTTTCAAACTTGTAGTAGTCATTTAGGAGAGGTGTATTGACACAGGTCACAGCTATTGATGTTTTTTTTTTAAAGCAGTAATTGACATAAATCGAGTGAATCTACAGGCCTTCAGTTACACCACTACAGGCATTACCAGTTATAGTTATTTCCTCAAAGTAAAGTGATTACCAATGCCTGAAAAACAGCCGTTTCTCTCATTGTGGATAATGATTGTCACTTGCTGAAACCCACCCAACCAGGCCATGTCCAGTACCACATGTGTAATTCAGTGCTCTCCTAACCTGAGGGGAAACTAGTACCTGACTGGATGAAGAGAAAAGCCACGGGCAAAGCTGGAGTCTGGACCAATCGGGCGCATCAGCTCCTCAGCAGTGGGCAGATCTAAAACCAAAGACAACCAATGACATCCTGCCATCTTTTCTCCTCATCGCTGGACTGATGTGTGTTATAACAGCATATGTGTATGTGTGGGCGTGCGACTGTCACATATACATTTTTGCCACCACTAAAATGTCTTGCCTGTATCATGTATTTACCACCTCTATACATACTATGTCAAGCGACCAAATGATGGCTGTGTCCAACCCCTGTTGTTTCCCTTCCCCTTCTGCCACACAACCCTCCCCCTTCCCCCCTTTCCACCTTCCTAACTCCACCCGGCCGACCTCAAGCAGTTGGGTCCCCCCTTATGTGCCGTGGTTCTGCTTAAGGTTTCTTCCTGCCTAACAGGGAGTTTTTTCTTACCCCTGTTGCCATTGTGCATGCACTAAGGGGGTTTAGGCTCTGGGCTCTGTTAAGCGCCTAGAGGCAATTGTATTGTTATGGCGCTATATAAATACAATTTAAATTGAAATTGATTGTGTGATTATGTTAAACAGATTTCACCTTTTAACATGAGCCCTGTGGCTGTGTGTATGTCTTGCACAAAAACAACTGAAACACTTTGGTGCATTAAGTAGAGAAACCCATGGTGGTAGGTATATGTAAATGTGAATGCAGATTTGATTGCTTTTGCGATTGTGTCTGTGTGCACACGAGAGACTATACCACTCTAACCTGACTCTGTGGTTGAGACAGGCTTGAGTGTGGAGGTGAAGAGAACTGCAGGGGACAGGGGACGGCTGGTGACCCCTCCTGCTGCCAGAGATGACCTTTGCTCCCTGACCTCTGACTCCTCCGCTGAGCGGCTCAGCTGCCTGTAAGCCTCCTGCAAGGCCTCCACCTCACTGGCCCCACTCTGACCATATGACAGACCTGAGAGAGGATGAGGAGATGAAGAAGTAACAGATAAGGTAGAGAAATACAGAGAGATTATTACAACTGAAAATAAAAAGTTAATCGTAAAATAGTCAAGAGAGTGTGAATAAGGGAGAGTGGTTGAAAGATGGAGGACCAAATTCAGAATCTACTGTTCATGGGAAATGTGATGGCACGTGCTGGTGTGTGTGCGTGTGTGAGACCTGAGGCATGTGCCACTGCTGGGGCCTGAGCTGTGTGGGCTTCGTCTTCCTCCTTCCTCCCCACCTCCTCCTCCTCCTCGCCGATGCTCCCAGGAGCCTCTGCAGGGGCCAGTCCTCCATCCGTAGAGTTTAGCGAGTCATGGAGAGACACTGGGGGAGACATGACAGTGTTACACACACACACACAGCAACCCCAACCTATATACAGAAACAGAATGTGACTCACCAATGTATTATTACACACACACACACACACACACACACACACACACACACACACACACACACACACACACACACACACACACACACACACACGACAACCCCAACCCTAACCCTAACCCCAACCAATATACAGAAACAGAACGTGGCTCATCAATGTATTTATCAACATATACAGGAACAGAACGTGGCTCATCAATGTATTTATGAACACACACACACACACACATGTATGGCATGTACCTTTGGCAAGCATGCCAGGGCTTTCTGGGCTCTGAAAGAGAGAAAGAGAACAAGAATACATCAGGATGACAGGAACAAAAGATTTCATCCCTGAACATACAGATTTCAGCCCTGAATAGTTCCCACAGCTCCGCTGTCCCCCTTGTTGACGTTTCAAAGAGTCTGTCAGTGTTTCCATGACAGTGATGATGCATGATTAAGCCCAACAACGTCTGCCTCAAGGCTCACCGCCACAGGGAACAAGTTGCCATCAGCAAATATCAGTGGGACATGGCTTTATTATCTGCAGCTGTGCACAAAATGAACCTACCTCACTGATTAGATAAATCAATAAATAGATGGAAGGCATGAATAAATGAATAGAGAAAAGATACATACATAACCAAATAAATAGATAAATGACGGAAAAGGGAAAAACCCGCTAATGAATTGACTATTCTGCCACTGGCATTATCAGCAGAGAAGCGTTAGTGCTTACTGGTGTGCTTTCACCATCATCCTGCTAATCTCTGCTTTTCAGGGAGTGTGTGAATTCAGGCATATCAGGCATGACTCGGCCTGTGTGCGTGTGTGCGTGTGTGCGTGTGTGTGTGTGTGTGTGTGTGCGCGCACGTTATCTGTACCTGCTCCTGAGGCCCCTTCTCTCGTTCGCTTGCCTCATCCTCATCAAAGTCCTCACTATAGTCGGCAGAGCCACCTGTGGGATCAGAGAGGAGTGAGAAAGGGTTTGTGTCAGTGTGTGTGAGTGTGAGTGTGAGTGTGAGTGTGAGTGTGAGTGTGAGTGTGAGTGTGAGTGTCTGTGTGTGTGGCCTCCTGTTGGATCGGAGAGGAGCAAGAAGGCGTTTGTTAGTGTGGGTTTTAGTGTGGGTGTTAGTGTGGGTGTAGGTGTGTGTCTGTGTCTGTGTGTGCGTGTCTCTGTGCGCGTGTCTCTGTGCGCGTGTCTCTGTGCGCGTGTCTCTGTGCGCGTGTCTCTGTGCGTGTGTCTCTGTGCGTGTGTCTCTGTGCGTATGTGTCTGTGTGTGTGTGTGTGTCTGTGCGTGTGTGTGTCTGTGTGTGTGTGTGTGTGTGTCTGTGTCTGTGGCCTCCTGTGGGATCGGAGAGGAGTGAGAAAACAAAGCTCCTGTAGAAAAGTTGATCTCTCTCCAGAGATCAGCGGAAATGCTAATTACAAAAATATGTCTGTTTGTATGTGTGTATTTTTTTGTGAGGCATGCTTTTGTCTGTACCTAGCTTGTATAGCATACACAAATTATTGTATACTGTTAAGGAGAAATTCATTTAATTAAATTCTATTTCTAAAGCGCCAAAACAATCAAACTGTCTCTAGGTGCTTTACAGAGCCCAGGACCTGAACCCCCTTAGAGCAAGCACAATGGCGACAGAAATTAACACGAAATCCCCATTATTTAGTTTAAGCTCGAAAATCTGTCAAAATGTAAGCTATGTTTTATGGGTAGTAGCGATTTAAATAATTGCCTAGTTTAAGTTTAAATAAAACCGCTGTGCCGTTTAGTGGAAAACTAGCAAGATAACTACGTAAGGCGGCCTGCAACAACCTTACAAATACCAACAGCACAAGTTGAAATATTTTGGGGGATTTTAGAGTTGTGGTCCCATCCGGACCACATAATTACATATGCCTGGGCGGATAGTGGGAATGACAGGTGTGTTTATCGGTCGTTCACATGACTCGATACTATCAAAATGAATAAGACGATCGCTAAAAATAGTTTCTCATAAAAGCAAGTAAAATAAGTCATATCAGGGAGCAGCACCCTTGTACCCAGCAAGGTTTAGGCTTGATTTCCAGATGTGGGCTTTGTGGATGGAGTTTGCAGAGCCAAACATCTGCAATGTTTTTATTGTGCCCACAACCACTCTCGCGCAGAACAACCTCTCTTGCACAGTATAATACAATCATTCTTGTGCAGTAACTCAATCTATCTCACGCACTAAGCGGCAATCCAACCTGCCTCGCGCAGTGACTCGTCCGTGCTCGTGTGTGTATCGCCTCACAATTTTCTCGCGCATTTTGTCCAATTAGGCGTTCATATGTGTATACTGAGACAAAGCGTGAGAGAATGAGTGTGAACGTGAATGTATGAGTGCGAGTGTGTGTGTGTGTGTAGGTGTGTGTGTGTGTGTGTGTAGGTGTGTATGTGTAGGTGTGTGTGTGTAGGTGTGTGTGTGTAGGTGTGTGTGTGTGTGTTGTGAGATAGTGACAGAGAGTAAGATAATGAGTGTGGGTGTCACCTGGAGAGTGTTTCTCTGGTACACAAGGTTTATTTTTCTCTTCCTTCAGATCCCCAGGCACTTCTGTTTTCCTGCAGGAAGAGCGAGAGATAACGATGACTCACACCTCACAAACACCCAGCTGCACAACACTCTGCAACTGCTATACCACTCCAGCTGAAGCATCCCACTTTACTTTGTTTGCATGCACGCTCACACACACACATACTCACAGGCACACACAGTCACAGGCACACAGGCACATAAACACACACATCCTCAGGGCTCTGTAAAGCGCTTAGAGACTATTTCAATTGTTACTGACGCTATATAAATCAAATTGATTTGAACTGAACTGAATTGAACATATATTCCCTGTTTGTCTTTACAACATTTGCTCCAGTGTTTCACCTACAATGATATTAGGGTGGCGGCCCGCCCCCCATACGGCCCCGCCCGCCCCCCCTGGAAGGTCAAGTAAAAAAAAAAAAAAAAATTTTTTTTTTTTTTTTATAAATATAGGGCCAGATCACAAAATAAGTCATTTAAGGTTACCTTTACCATAAAACATGTAAAATATACTTATTGACTGCTGTCATTCAAAGAAACACATAAACATCATAATTCATTTAAGTGTTTGTGTCCCTGTTATTTCTCCTTGAGTGTGAAAATATTTTCAAAATACAAATAAACAAAAAGAAAAGACCTTAAAATGTTTTTGGGACAGTAGGATTTCATTATTGCGAGAGGGGCAGAAAAGTGGACACCAAGCACATACACACAGTACTAGCAAATGGGGCACAGCTCTGGATTGGCGATTACTGGCTGATGTCATAAGACAACTTCAAGTTCCAAGTCTGAGTGCAAATGAGACATTGTTTACTTTGTTGCGTTAATAATTCCCTTTGAAGATGTGATTGAGGAAGTCTTTGAAAGGAGGAAGCTAAAGTATGCTGACTGGTAGCGAGGAAGCGAGACCAGTGGAGACATAGGGACTTTGTAGCTAAATCAACCATGACACTGCTGCTGGATTTTGATTTTTGAGGACGTTGGATCAAAGGAGCTTCAAAGGAGTTGTCTTAGGCTGCTGAAAAAGCGAGTCAGTGGTTGTGGCAGAGGCCCTCACAGACTATGTGGGGTCGTGAATGAACCTGAACCAAAACGGAGATGAAATGTTGCCGCGGTCTATTTTGCGAGCGGGTACCTTAGCAGGGTGGTGAGGGTGGAGCCAGTGGACTCCATCTCGCGGTTGAGCCAGGAGTAGTCAATGGTGGAGTTGGCGCCGCCCTCCAGGCGGGCAAAGAAGCGGCGCCTCTCCTCCTCCTCTTCTTCCTCCAGTGTGTCCAGCCCTGAGCGGGATGCCACACCCAAAGGGCCTGACGCCATCATCGATTCTGGGGCCGCACACCAGCCCACACACACAAACACCAGGAAAGGAGAAAGCACATCATAAACAAACAGCAGATGCACAAGGAGAAATGAATGAATGAATGAATGAATGAATGACTACAAGCACATGAATGCCAGAATGCCGTGAATAATGCAATTACATGCAGATACACAGTAACTACAGACAAGAGGAAAAAGAACAGAAGAGTGTAGGATCGATGCAAGGGTAATGAGTCTTTCTGAAGAAGGCAAACAGAGGCCAATTAGAGGATTACATTTAGGGCTACGTCTCTTCATTTGGCAGAGCCTTTCATCCAGAGCCTTTCATAAGTGAGGTACGATGAAAACCGACAGAGCAGTCACTGAGAGTAAAGTGCCTTACTCATTAATGAAAGCAATGGAGAGCAATGAAAGGACCTAATAAATTAAGAGGTTTTTCAAGGTCCTTTTCAAGGTTACAAGATTTACACGATATTGTATGCACAGGATTCTATTAAGTCTACATGACAGTCAGAAAAACCACCAAGGAGATGGAGTAAGACTTAATTATATACATACAAGAACACATGGCAGACAATATATTTGCCTGTTATGCATTTGAACAAGCTTGTAAGTTAATCTGGGATGGATGGATGGAAAGATAAATGAATGGATAGATCTCTCACCATCAGGTTCCAGGCTGTCTCTGCTAAAGAAGTCTGCCTCTCTCTTCTCCTCTCCATCCTCAGAAGCTCGTCTTTGAGGCTTCTCTTCATCCTCCTCTTGGATAGGCTGGGATTTCCTCAGAGACTTTCGGAATGTTCTACCAGAGCCCAACAAACCTGCGAGCCCAGAGAACATACAAGAGGCAACATTTAATAAAACCTCTTCAGAAGAGGGACGAGACCTCATATGAAAACAAGGAGAGGGATGGGGGTGGGTGGAGAAAGAAAGAAAGAAAGATAGATAGAATGAAAGAAAGACCAGAGAGTGTGTGTTGTTCCTCATCAGTGAAGACTGACTTGGAAGCCTGTTGAACAAAACCGGCTAGCAGAGCTTCAGAACTTCAAAAAACAGTAACGGCTTCTTTGACTTTGACACAACATGGCTGACAGAGTGATAAACATGGAACAAAACTCTCAGAAGTCTTGGTAGTGGGCAAATAGTAAAACAAAACATAAAGGAACCAAACTAGGCCCAGCGAAAGCTGAACTTCTAAAGAATTCAAATCCTTTTTATTTTTTTTGAAAGAGGAGCTCAGCCTGTCAAATGAGTGTGTCTTGGAGTCACTAGTTAAGGCCCAGAGAACCATCTATGCACAAACCACTACCATAAAAATATTCTGGCTTTAGCCACAGTGATACACCACTGAAATGAGGGTTTGTATGAAAGTTAAATATTATGGCCAGCCTCTGTTCAACTCATAGAGCAATCATGGCGATAACAAAAAATAGATATATAAATAAGGTTCACCTTCAGACACATCTTTAGTAAAAATTGCCCAAGCTCTTATGTCTTCAAATAAGAAAAGAATGACAATCAAAGTGACTACACAAGGGATAGGGTAACCAATCAACAACAACCGTATATTCAAACACCACACTATACACTTAACTAGAAGAGCTACATACCCATCTATGGATGCTACTCAATGGGACTGTTCTAATACAGGTTACTTTTCATCCCTCACCATCACTGCCCTCACTACTGCTGCTCTCCACAGGTGCATCATGGGAGCTGTCTGTAATAGAGGTCTCCAGTCCAGATGCATTCCCGGAGGCGTCACGCCTGTGAGAACTGGTTGAGATGTCATGAGATGTCTGGCGACCTCTGCGTCTTGGTGCACTGTGGGAACTATTCTCTGAGGGCACAGGACTAGACACTGCTGATGCAGTTTGCGAACGGCGTCCTGAGGGCTGTGGACTGTCCAGTGGTGTGGCATTCTGGGAATCGTAATGCGAGGCCATGGAGCTCGCTGGCTGCGATGATGGGAGCGGTGCCTCCGGCCTGTCGGGGTCTGCCTGGGAGGACTCAGGAGGAGGACTGGGGGACGCGACTGGCTGGATGGGCCTCGGAGAGGCTCTGGTGCGTGGCTTGGGAATGGGCTTAGTGACAACTTTCAGTGCAGAAGGAGGTGGAGAAAGTTAGGAAAGGGAAAACAGAGAGGACAGAATGTTAGCCAAACTGGGCATGCAGAAATGAGCCAGTAAAGAAAGAGTGAACGTGAGTGCTGAAGGAACGACAACAACAGCTCAGCAGAAGGGATGCCTAAACTACTGAGTGGGTGGAATACTACATTTCACTTCTAACTCAGTTGCTTGCCCTGAGCATACTTAGGTTGAAGTGTTGGGATGGTTGTGGGCACTAACTACATACACAAAGGCTAAAGGCCAATAGGTCTAATTTCTAAAGTGGTTTCTTCTATATACCTCATACTTGTCATTTACGTGAAAACAAAATAGGGAAATTAATCTATATGATGTGCCATCAATAGGGATGGGTATCGTTAAGACTAAATAAAAAGGATTAGGATTAGAATTGAATATTTTAAAGATCACTAAATGTTGTTTCCAGAGCAGCAACAGTAATGTTTACAAATGTAAAGTCACTATATAAACTCAAGGATATCCCACTGGAAACAAACCAAAAAACTTCAATAAAATAAGTCATATTCCTGACCTCAAAGTACTGAGTGAAGTTTAGAAAGAATGAGGAGCACAGACACAGTCACTATCAGTCATGCATCCAACCTCTGTGCTCCTCGCTCTGCTGCTGATGTGACTCTGTCTGCAGGTACCGCTAGCAGAGGGAGGAGGGGCTGCTTTGTCTAAGTTTACAAGAATTGGCCAAATTTGAAGATATGTGGCAAACTAAGCTAGACAGCTAACAGTTAGACTACATACAGAAAGCTTTCCTTTCAGCTTGTTCGCTACTAACTGAGCTAGCGGGCTGTACTTGTGTAAAATATAGTAGTGGTGGAAAAGAGAATACAATAGAGAATAAAACATCGCTTTCTACATGTTTATGCTAAGTGGGGGAGCTCAGCCCCGACAGCGTGCAGGGGAGAAACTGCAGTGCGATATTAAATTACACCAAAATGGTAAAAAGTACCAATAAAAGTCAGAGCATGTCTGATCTCATCCGGTCTTTCTAAATTTAGCCGCAGGGCCCATTTACTACTGGGTTTCAGTACCCATCCCTAACCATCAATCAACTTGTAACTGCCAATATCAGAGTCAGACCAGAGCTTTCGCTTGACTGCAGAAAGGAACTAAACGCACTGGAGTGCATGTGGTGAAGTGGCCACTTTTTGTGACAAGCTGCACTCTACAGGGACTATAGTTCCAACTAAATTCCTGCCAGAGGGAACCTGCGGGAACTGACAGGCTAATTCACTAGTGGGGAACAGAGAGAGAGAGTGAGGTTGGTGGGTACCCTCCTCTGGGATCTCATTGGGCTGGTTCTCCTCCATGCCGGGCTTTTGGCCTTTCAGAAACCTGCGTTTCACAGGCTTCTCTGAGGCACAGCGTGAGGTGAGACAATAGAAAACAGAAGATTTGGAACAACAGCAGAGATAAAGAAAATCAAAGGAGAGACCAGGAAATGCAGGGAAAGGGAAGAAAGCTTCTTTTTAAACTGTGCTTGTGTTTAAACAGCAACAACTACGACAAAAACATTGTAACAGACAGATATAAATAAAACACATTGAAAATTAGACCAGAATTGGCTTTTTTCTACAAAATGCTGTTTTGAGATGGCCGAGGAGGAAAACGTCAAGATGGGTGATTAAACTGGTCGTGTGCCATTGTGTGTGCAGTGTAGACATGAGCAGGCATCATCTATGATTGTCTCCATGGCAAACCAAACAGCCCCTGAGGAAAGGCCAAGCCATAACTTATTTAAGGGCGAGTGTGTGAAGAGGTTGTGTTGACTTTCTCTTTGTCCACCATTTTGACGGCTAGGGTGGTAATTTGGTATTATATTTTGCTATTTTAATGATGACATTCAATAGCATTTCATTTACATTTTTTAACAATTAAAAACACTGAACAAGCTTCTAGATTATGCATTTGTACGGGCATGGAGAGATTCGATCAACAGAGGCACCAAATGCACCATCACTTCTCATGTCAACACCGCCCGAAGCTCCAGCAGTGACAGCAGAAGCCACTAAATGCCACTATGCACACACACCACTGACCTGTCACGACAGGGGTGTGAATGGCTCAAAGTCATGTTAGTTCACCTTCAGCATTCTAATCGTTCAATATGATGGACGGTCTTCAGTTTTCTTCATAGTTCAAAAGTCAATGATGGAAAAAAATCTGCTTACTGCATATGAGTGTGACATGAGGATCATTCATGATTGGCAAACCAAACTGCAGCTGAGGTAAGGTCAAGCCATGACTAATTCAAGGGTCTGTGTGTGTGTGTGTTTGTGTGTGCGTGCTTGTAGCTGCTTTCAGTGTTTGTGTGGCAGGAAAGTGCATCTCCACAGAATGCTAATGGAAAAGGGCTAAAACAGGCAAAAACACCGATACTTATACCAAAGGAAAACAGTACCTTGCTTTTAACATGTTGTTCCCATAAAACCAATTTATCAAAAACAAGTTCGTGAAACCTGTCTGCCTCATAGGACCCACTGCCAGTGCCACATAGCTAAGTATCACTCTTGGACAAAGAATTTTGCTGCACCACCCAAGACCTAAGCAATATATATTGTCTATACATAAAAATATGTTTAAATGTCATTGTGTTTATCCATAAAAAAAAGTTTTAGTTTTTTTCTATGCAATCTATGCAATGTTTTTGCATGACATTTGCTTGGCTCTATTAGTGTGCTCTGTGTGCAACACTTTTGAGGATGGTGCCCTCAAGTGGAGAACCAGTCAAACTACACCCCCAGCTCTATCCACCAGACAAAAACAACAAATCTACAGTATATCTATGACCTACAAATATCCTCTGAACAATGGAACGAAACAAATTAAACCAATCAACTGATTTAACTCACAACATAGTGCCATCAATAAATCAAGAAATAAAGAAAATGAAGAAGATAACCTCTAATTTCACAATCAATACATGAGCATATTAAACTGGTTAGTTTACATGCTCCACATCTGTTTATGGTGAGAATGCAACACTCACCAAAATGAGCTGAACACTCACCAAAATCATCCTCATCATCCTGCCACCAGGGTCGAGCAGATGGAGTCCTCTGCCTCTCTGCCCGTGGAGGTGGTGGTTTGCCCAGGCTGTCCAGCACACTGGGATGTTTGGAGCCCAAATCCACAGAGTCATCTGACACTGACTGTGGAAGCAACAGAAGACAGGTGTGATCCCCACAGCGATTTCATTTCTGAGGCATTATAACCACAGGTATAACATACATAGAATTGTATCACATAGATTGATTACATAGAACAGTGTTAAGTGTTGAGCCTTGAGTCGGACTTATTCACAATTTGCATATTCATAAACTGGCAATACAGGTTTTCACATCAACTTGAAAGACATAGATGTTGGAGTGACATATAATGTAATAACCCTTATCTACAGAAAACCGGTTAGGTACACGCCACTGTAATCAACAGTGGATTTTCAACTCAAAAGGCTCTAAATATAGTGCTTCTGAATTTAATAAGCAGGACAGCTAGATGCCAGGTGCAGGTAACTTCAAGTGTGATTTCAGTTAACCTCACTGACCTCTTTCAGGAACTGTTCAAACTGAAGGTCCAGCTCTTCTGTTGTCAGGCGACGAGGCATGACTCTTCAATGAACACAGCCAGCCAAAGCTAGCAAACTGTTGATTCAAAATGTCAAGACTGAGCTTCTTAACCTGTCCTAATCTAGCAATTATTGTGTCGCACAGTTAGCAGGCTAGGTTCGTTGGCCACCGAGTCGTGGTTACTTATAGGGACTTTTGTTTAAAATGCTATCCCTGAGAAAACAGGATTAGGCTAGCACCTATAGTAAGATAACCGGTCATCTAGTTTTGTAGCACATTGGTAACCTTAAAGTAAGTAATCTAAAGGTAGCTATGTAGCTAGATATGCTACCTATCCAACTGGTCGTCATGGTAGCGAATGAAGCTAGTGATAGCTAAGCTAGCTACCGTGAAACTGTAGTTAGCTACCTAGCCAGCAAGCTAATGTTGATACAACATCCTTATTGTATTAGCAGGCTATCTAGATAATAAAGAATAACACAAATTCCCGGTTTTATTCCTCAACCTGGTGTGCTCTGACTTAAGGTTAATGTTTATAGTTAGTCAATGGGTGCAAACTGTTGTAAACGTATGTGGTACACATTCAAACAACTGATTTGGCAGACTGGGGTGCCAACAATTTGACGTTAGCCTGTCAACTTCATCTGACAGCAATGTAAACTAGCTACGTCGAATAACGAATGCACTTACTTTATGAAATGAAAATGTACTGAAGACAGAGACTATTAGGCTGTATTCATCATGATATTCAAGAAACCATTCAATGATAATGCTCTTTTACCAGGACTTTGTTTAAAATAACGCTAAGTACACTTTCAGAACGATGATAGTTTCCCGCGACATCAAGCGGGGACACAGCTGAATGTTTATTGGTTAAGCTGCGTCAGCGAGAACGAAAACTGGATTGGTTGATGATGGACTGCGTAGTACGGTCACAGCCGTGTTGTTCAGTCGTGCACACATTCTGTTGTGATTGAATGCACAGTAAAAATGCATAGAAAGCATGTACAACTGTGATTTTCTGTAACTGAAGAAAAAACTATAACTGACCAACTTTGTCTTTTTAAATCTCTTATTTTTTTGCTGCTAGTGGTCACAGAAATTATTTTAAATATTATAATTACTAGTGCAGTGCCCGTAGGAATTATGCATTCTGTAGTGTAAGCAGACGTAGGTGTAGCTGTTGGGTAGTGTAATAGCAAGACATATTTGCACTCTACATAGGTACAGGTTACACTGATGTATTATTGTGATGCATGTTTCCTTTTCATTAAGAAATGTTTTAATGTTAGCCTTTTTGGAGGTATACCAACAAATAAAGTTTGAGATTATGTAGTGGATGCAGTTGAATATAATTAATAAACTTTATTACAGGCTCAAGGCCCACATGGAAGATGTACAATACATAAAATCAATAAATTACATATAAATATACATACATACAATCATAAATATATATAAATACACAAGGAAAGAAGGGCTAAAAAAGGCACTTATGCCAGTGTTCCCAGATCTTAGATGTGTACTTGACAGAGCTCCGGCCAGGGTCTGTCATCAGATCAATTATAACATTTGAAGAGCGGTCCAGCCGACACATAAACTTAAAAATAAGGTTCCTCAGCAAGGCCATGAAGGTGGTTAGACCCACATTACAGAACAGCTGACTGGCTCTAGTACTCCTGGGTTTCTTCAGGAGTATCCTAAGACAGTCATTATAGGCTACTTTCAATTTACGCAAGCTCTCCTTCTTGTAATTCTCCCAGAGTGGAGCTGTATAGAGAGGGGTGCAGTAGGCTCTAAACAAATTAATTTTGACATCATATGTACAGTGGTGGAATTTTCTAACCTGTTAACATGTTAGCTTGGACATAGAGCAATCTCCTCTGTCTAAACATGTCAGCATCATCCTCCAATGTGTCTGTGATAATGTGCCCTAAGTATTTGGTACTATTGGACACCCCCAGAGCTTGCCCAGAAAGATGAAAGGCAGGAAACTTAATATCCATGTCCTCCTTAGTTCTACAGACCATTACCACATTCTTCTTGGCATTATATTTAACATCAAAATTGACCCCATAATTAGTACAGATGTTAAGCAGCTGTTGAGACCCACCTGTATAGATTTCAAAGTTGCTGTCTAAACTATAAACTAAATGTCATAAAGAAAGAAATTATTTAAAATGAAGTTATGGTTGAAATAGGATCACTTCTTTATTGTAAGGGTAAGTGTAGGGTAAGAATGGTCATGCAGTTGGACTCAAATGTAGGTTCATTTTATTGAATGTATGTAGCCTACTGTACTGTAGGCTACTGTATGACTTCGATGATGCTAGCTTTGACAGCCCATTCTCAGACAGATCGTAATCTAATTATGTCCTTACAATGGGAACACAGTTTAAATACTCTGACTGGAGATGGCGTTACTATCCCCCACCCGAATTCAGTGCAGGACTGGGAGGATAACATGACGACGTGGGCCCAACATACGGGAAACAGTAAAATACAAATATCTCACGAACTATGAATTCAAAAATCTTCAAAATCAAGGATGCACAGGTTCATGACATGCGTAAGCTACATGCGAAATCTCATAACTAACGTAACTACCATCAGGGAGATACGCCCTAGACAGACTGACAGACACACAGAGATTCCTGGATGTATAGATAGATTATAATGACACAACATTTAATGTTTAATTATTCAATGTGACACAAAAAAACTGCTGTAACATGAAAAGAAAAGGCAAAAGGATTTGCTCCTATAATTTCATAGTGTATCTGTATTACACATACATTGAATGTTATTAGATTTATTTGAATTTTAACCAAACTCATAAAAAAAAAAGTAAATAGGTAAGGGCATCCTAAACATTTCATTACCCACGCTTAACACCCAAGAGTCGGTGTATCACCAAGACATGAAGGCCTTTGTAGTTCTGTGTGTGTGCGTGAGTGTGTTTGTTTGTGGAGTTGGAGCAGGGTGGGAGGGTTGGGTTATGTGTGTCAGTTGGCACTGATAAAAGCAAGCTACCTCACTAAACAGTGCATTTTGGTGATACAATGTGGTGCAAATATTGAGTAAATCTAGGCCCAATTAAGCACCAGTGTGTCTTAAAAGTGATCATCATAACTGAGATCTATAATTGTGCTATCTCTGCACAGCTCTCTGCTAATTTTCTCAAAAGAGAAACCTGTTAGCAGATTGTTATAACTACATGATGATGGAACTTAAAAACGTTTTTGTAAATATTACTGTTATTTTATTTAACCGTTTAATGGTTCAGTTTGATGGTCATGCTTTTCAGCTGTATCAATTAAACCGGCCAGACATTACCATAGAGCTAAACCCACTCATTCACAAATACCAGGGCAACCAGTACTAGAGCTAAACCCACTCACTCACAAAGACCGGGCATCTAATGACAAATTACAATTAATGACTTAGCCTGTCTGTGAATGGTTGACTGTAAAATTAGATTTTTCAACTGAAATCTCTTGTTGATTTCCTCAGCAGCTAGAGCTCTGAAATCTGCACAGAGAAGATTCATGGCAGCAGCTGACTCCAATGCTGGGCATGTACTTCAGCCTCAGCTTCATGACTAGAGGAGTCACCCCACTTATGGCCTCAGGGGTCAGGGATTATCCAGTAGCAGCAGCTCAGGGCCTGTGGATCCTACCATCAAGACACTGGCAGATGCAGCTGGTGTCACCGAGGAGGTGGATAAGCAGACAGACATAGAATGAAGAGCCTTAGCCAATCCCCCCACCTGCATACCCTCTGCCCGTGACTCCCTATACCAACTTCCAAGAAATCAAGGTGTCGAGATATTTGTGTGTCTGTATTACAGTGCTCTGTGTGACTCCAGTTGTGTCCCTTTATTTATCATTGGATGGTAGAATAATCCAAACCTGATTTGCACAAGACATTACTTGTCTAAGTTAATTAATAAATAGGTGGGAAAGTAGTATTTCAAAGTAAAATAAATAAATAAACATGATAAACAAATTTGTCTGCTCCACATGTGGTTATGTCCTTGTATAATCAGGTGAACTGTATTATCACTATTCCCTGTGCAACACTTAACATCACCATTATGCCATGCACAGCCCAATAGAGACTTCTGACACTGACTGTGGTGGCAAAGGAGAACTATCACCAGCTATCTAATTGTATTGGCATGTTGTGGAAGTATTGCGTGTGTGATACTTGCAGTTCCGTAAATGTTGCCTGTCGTGTGATGTCCCATTGAAAGTTATTGATTGTTAATTGTAAAAGTTGAAATGCACAAATTTAGCATGTCTTTGTGTTCCCCCTCTTATGTTAGTGTCTACGTAGTTAGCCATGTGGAGTCTGTGATTTGTAAATGCCCTATGATTTTCCTTGTGTTTATTAGATTAGATTAGTTTGGTTTAGTGTCTGTATTGGATGTAAATCAGTCATCCACTGAGCTTTCCCTGTGTCCTTCAATCGATGACTGAATGCGTGTGGCTGTATGTTTAACAACTGGCAAGAAAACCAAAGATTTGCCTGACTCTGTGAGATCACTACCATGTCTTTCCAGGTTTCCATATACTCACCACCGGCATAGCACTCATATTTTGAATAGGCCTACGCAAACCCATGCTGCTATGAGCCAAAATGTATTTGATATTCATGTCCAAACTGTATCTGTGCCTGCATGTCTTTGAGATCACTATACCCTTAAGCTAAGAAGAGGACATGTAGCCAACGTGTTAATACTTGAAACGTAGGTTATTTTATTCTCTTCACCTGAGCTTCTTCCTGAAAGTGGCCTTAGTTAATATATTCTAAAGTATTTGTAGGCCTACTAATAGTATTTAGCCTGGCAGTTAGCCTGGTATTTTTTCCAAAGCATCCAAGTTTTGGTGCTCTTTGCTCTTTCCAAAGTAGGCGTGACTCCAAACGTCAATGACGGCGAGGGACAGCATGAGATTGCCCAATGTCCATTTTACTTTCACTTCCTTTGGGAGCGATCAGAGTTTGGGTAAAAGCACCCCGCCCCAACCCAGTTCAGACTGATGGACATTTTCCGTTTTGTTTTCATTTGACTGAAGCTCTACCCAACTCGTGAACCGGAGTGTGGTTAAAAGAATGTCTTCTTTTGATTCCTGAGATTTTATGTGAGGTATGTTTTGTAGATCGCAGTTGATTCGCCTTTAAAGCAGACAATAGCCTATTTGTGGTAAAACTTATGTTATGTTTATGTTACGGCACAAGTAGCCTACCCATATAGCGTTTTGTTCTGAGCTTTGCATAACTGTCTGAGCTGTTCATAACTGGAATTTCCTGAATTACATCTTGTCCAGGATAAGGTTGATTTTCTAGTAGTTCATTAGCCGACGTTTAAAAGCTTCAACAGGGTTAAGTCAGACAACTTAATTCGGTCCTCTCATTTAAACTATTTCCTCATATCCGAATTTTGTCACAGCCATTACACAAGTTGTTGTTGCCTTTAGGTCACATGAGTGGTTTCAGAATATTCCTTTGTCATTGAAACTTTTTATTTATCTGCAGGTCGTGCGAAGTTAACGGGACATGATGATAGGGCTGGGCTCCGACGAGGCGCGCACGCCCATGGGACCATCTGCTCTGAAAATTCTGATTTCACACCGCGAGGTGCTCGTCGAACAGGTGAAAAACACCCAGTGTATCCTGGACAACCTCCTGTCCAGCGGGTTCGTGTGCAATGAGGATGTTGAAATCATACAGCGCTCCACCACTAAAACAAACCAGGTAGGCAGGGGCGGATCTAGCCATTTTGGGGCCCTAGGCAAAATATAGACATGGGGCCCTCATTTTTGAAACACGTACACAAAACAAATAACCATCCCAATACTCTTAGAATCGCAATAAACCCATAGTGCACTGCCCCTCAACTCTCCACAGTAAAATCAGTTTCAGATTTATCCAGCCTTTGCCAAAATTACATGTTTATTACTCAGATCAAACGAGAGAGAGAGAGAGACAGAGAGAGAGATTAGAATTTCCATTCTCTGCCAGAGATACAAAATGATCTTGCACTTAATAGAACTGAAATACAAAATGGATATGAGTCTATGAAAACCACCATTTACATTTAGACAGGACCAATGAAAAGATTTTGTGTGTGGACAGGAATAACAGTGGCTGTGTGTGTGAGTGAGAGACAGGCAAAGCAGTGGTTCACAAACAGCTCTTGATTTACATGATCTATGGCTTTACCTGTTTGGAGCCGTTGCTGAAGCGTTCGCCAAACAGCCATATTTGCGAGGTGATCAGCAGACTTCTCGTGTTCTTTTAGGAAGGCTGATACATTTTTCCAGTCGTTCGTGCCGTTAATTTCGGCAGTGTATCTGTTACAGAACCTGTTATCTATCTACCGAGCAAATGTCAGGCTCATGTACAAAAACATTAACGTGAATGAATTGATGCTAATACCTCGCGCAGTCTCTGTAATTTCCCCTATACGTTAGTATTAAGCTAACGTATTTTCTATCACAGTTTAAACACGCAATGCTATGTGAAACGAATGTTACGAGATGAGATTACTAAAATGTATTCTGCATGTCTGCTCAGTTTTACAGTGCTACCCAAGTAAAGGTTTGAAAATAACTTCAAGCTTCAGACTTTCTGTTAGGGAAACTGTTTTCTATCTGCCAAGCAAACTACCTATTGTTCTGGAGGTTTATTGCTTTGCAACAGGGACAACCTTTCTAGGGATCCCTCTGCTTTGGTTTGAAGTAACGTTATTTCGCGCTGCGTGCGTTACTACGTGATCATATTCTGGACTAGTCCAATGCACAATGGAGGGGAGCATGTGTGCTGGAAAATTATTATTTAGGCATTAGTTCGGCCGGCGTTATGTTGATATTTTTGTAATTTTTTTCTACTAGAAATGTGTTTTTTTTTTTTTTTTAACTTTACATAAGTAATGGCTGGGGGGGTTTGGTTGGGGCCCTAGGCACTTGCCTAGGTTTGCCTAATGGAAGATCCGCCTCTGCAGGTAGGTATATCAGGTGTGAGCTGGGTGAAAGTCTTGTTATTTTGCCTCACACGGAATTTATGATTTACCCAGCCCACAACTATGACCAAAAACAGTATTCACTGTTATTTGGCTAAATGGAAAAAGTAAATAAGCTTGAAAGTAAATAAACATACAGTAAAATAATTCATCATTATCTGATCTGACTGTACAATGGCACTTAGGAAAGCAGGCTAACATGATATCTACGATGTACAGGTGCGTGAAATTCTGGAATTGGTACAGAGCAAAGGGGAGGAGGCCTGTGCATATTTCATCCATATTCTCCACGAAGCCTATGATGCGTACATTGACCTCAGACCTTGGTTCAAGGACATCGACTACAAACCCACAGAATTTCTTCAACAAATACCAGTGATTAATACAGACCCAAGTAAGTTAAGGGGGTTCCAGTATTATGTAAACATCATGAACACTATTGACCTGTGTGAATTTCTTGAACCTCTCTCAGCCTGAAAACATACACTGCATTAACAGGTGTGTATTATTTCAGTTAGCAAGTACAGTGAAAAGCTAAGGCATGACCTGGGCCGTGACACGTGCTTCATCACCTCGTACTCGCAACGAGAGGAAACCCGGCTGGAAGAGCTCTACACAGACACCCAGATGGAGATTCTCAATGACCGCAATGAAAGCCAGGGATATCTGGAGAGCCTGGTTGACCTTCTAGGGGATAACGGCGTGTTCAATAAGGACGCAGAGACCATCTTTATCACAGGAGATGCTGGTGTGGGCAAGTCCATTCTGTTGCAGAAGCTCCAGAACCTGTGGTCCAAGAGGGAGCTGAACACCCGGGCAAAGTTTTTCTTCAAGTTCCGATGCCGGATGTTCAGCGCCTTCAAGGAGACAGATGAGATCTCTCTTAAGGATCTAATTTTCAAGCACAATTGCTATCCGGACATGGACCCAGATAACGAGGTTTTCAGTTTCATCCTGAGATTCCCAGAGACCATCATATTCACCTTTGACGGCTATGACGAGATCCACAGTGACTTCGACCTATCAAACGTACCCGAGGTGGTCTCACCAGAGGAAAGAACTCATCCGCTATTGGTTCTTATGAACCTGTTGTGTGGCAAACTGCTGAAAGGCTCCCTGAAGGTGCTGACGGCCCGCACTGGCACAGAGGTTCAAAGCAGGGTTATCAGGAAGAAGGTAATCCTCAAAGGATTCTCTCCAGATCACCTGCAGAGATACACTGCTCTGCACTTCCCGAACAAAGAGCATTTGGCTCTGGTCTCTTTGCAGCTGGATGCTAGTCCCCATCTCGGTGGCCTCTGCTCAATTCCCCTCTTCTGCTGGATCATCTTCAAGAGCTTCAAGCACCTCCAGTCGATGTATAATGACTTTGAGCTGCCAGACTCCTGTGTCACCCTCACCAGCGTCTTCCTCCTTCTCTCTGAGGTGTTCCTCAGTCGCTCCTCACCCCCAGGACTGTTGAAGAGGAGCACCAGGTGCACTGCTGACACTTTCAGGACGGGCAGCAGAATGTTGGCAGCCTTTGCCCGTCTAGCCCTCCTGGGCATAGAGGAGAACAGATTCGTGTTCCGGCAGGAGGATGTGACGTCTTGCGGGCTGGAGGAGGATGACTTACAGGTTGGGTACCTCAGGCCGGTGAGCCATTATGATGCCTGTGGAGGCCCGGCGACCTTTGAGTTTCTCCACGTTACCCTGCATTCCTTCCTGGCAGCCTTTTCTTTGGTGCTGGATAAGGACTCTGAGCCCACTGAGGTCTTGAAGTTTTTCGCCCAGTGTGAGTACAGGAGGAGCCACCGCTTCCCCTGTGCATCCTGTTTAGGCAAGCCACGTCCAAGAGACAAGGATCCCTTTCAGAACAATGAACATCTGCAGTTCATCAACCTGTTCCTGTGTGGCCTTCTGTCAAAACAAAACATGGCTCTGATTGAGCACCTGGTCCCTCCGCTCTGCCTGAAGAAGAAGCGAGACGTGCTCAAGTCCTACCTGTCCAACAGTGTGAAGTTGCATCTCCGCAGCCTCCCCCGCTTCAAGTCGGAGACAGAGGGAATTAAGGTTCACGCCATGTCCAACTTCCTGTGGATGGTGCGGTGTATCTTCGAGACAAACAGCGAGGACGTGGCTCGGCTTACTGCCAAGGGGATATCGGCAGACTATCTCAAGCTGGCCTTCTGTAACATATACTCAGCCGACTGCAGCGCTATAAACTTTGTGCTGCATCATCATCGTAAGTGCCTTGGAGTGGACATGGACAACAACAACATCTGTGACTATGGAGTGAAGCAGCTCAGACCAACCTTCAGTAAAATGACAGTGGTGAGGTGAGGAAAAAGTCTAATGGGCTTTTAATGCTAAATGGTGTAGCATGTTTGCATGTTTTGATGGCATTTGTGTTGAAGACTGTTTGTTTTCATTACTTCAATTATTCAGCTGCACATAACCTAGTACCGGTAGTTATTTAAGAACCGACATTTATTTATTTTTCTTTCCCTTGTAGGCTGTGTGTCAATCAGATCACAGACAGCAGCATTGAGGTTCTTGCTGAGGAGCTGATCCGGTACAAAATAGTCAGAGTTCTGGGGTGAGAGACTGTCAATGTAGCATTTACATTTATTTATTTTTTAATGCAATAAAGATCTCATGACCCACATCAACCTTGACCGTGATTGTTTCTGTTTTCCTTTCTACATGAACAGTTTGTACAAAAACCACATCACTGATGTAGGTGCCAAACTGGTTGCCCAGATCATTGAGGAGTGTCCTCGGCTTATTACAGTCAAGTAATTTATACTTAACTAACTTTTTATTACTTATATATTAATGATATTACTTATTATTTTAGATTATTTTGTTGACTACGTTATTGTAGTTCCTGATAATGCACAGGATTAGTCTTAATTGGCTGTGTTTTCATTGATTTGATCATTCTTTTTGTTATACCTTTCAGTACTTCACATGAAACATACATGCAAGGTTGATATCACTAACTTATTTTAATGTCCTCACAAAGACTCGGCCTCAACAGAATTACCAGCATTGGTGGAAAGTATCTGGCCGCTGGTATCAAGAAGAGCAAGTCTATCTTTGATGTAGGGTAATGCACTCTTGTAAATCATTTTTTAGTCCTGCTGAACGATGGCTGAATAAGGAAACCACTGGGAATTTCCGGGAATCCAGGGATGAGCTATTATGTTTTAGCTGTTCTGTATTGGTATGGTCATCACACATGAATTAACTGAAATCATAATGAACAGCCAATAGAAGTGCAAAATTAACTACAGCACACTGCAATATCTTATTTGAATAATTCATAAGATAATGTGTTGGCACAATAATGTGAGCAACTTATGGAATGAATGAGACAACGTGACGTGTGTCACAAAATGTCGCTGAACCTGACCGATGGGCTTTTGTCTGTCAGTTTAATGTCAGTAAGACACTCACTTGATTTCCTTTTTACTCACATTATTGTAATTATGCAATTAATGCCTGTTCAAAAGCGTGTCCATTCATGCACAAATAAAGAGGGTAGGAGGTGATTATACGTTGTTTGTACATGTTTTTGTGTGTGCTGGTTTTCAGTATGTGGGGTAATACCATTGGGGATGAAGGAGCGGAGGCCTTTGCTGAGGCGTTGAGGAATCACACAAGCCTGACTAATCTTAGGTGAGTAATCTTCCCTCCCCCGGGGGACAGACTACAAGCTCTCACATTGTTCTCAAATGTCTCTGAGCTCCTCTGAGATTCAGGGAACTTCCCTTCATGCCTATATGACTCGTCTTAGATGTTGAACTGACAGAGACATTTTTAATGCCATTATATTGATCATGAATAAACAATCCAGAGTAGTTGCACAAAAACTTCATAGTGGCTGTGGCAGTCAGATAACAGTTTAGTTTATTCAGTGAGCAGTTGGTTACTAGGGTATTCCTTTGGGGCAATATTTAACCTCAAACATGAGAAAGATAAGGGCAAACTTGTGCATGACCACAGACAAATGCAGAGAATTCAGCTAAAACCATAAAGCCGACGCATGGTTAGATGAGGCTGATTGCTGTTCTTTGTTGCTTGTTCCCCACTCAGCCTCTCCGCTAACGGGATCACTTCACAGGGAGGAAGGCACATAGCTAGAGCGCTGAGAGAGAACTCAAGCCTTCACATTTTCTGGTAGGGCATTTCTTTTGTAAATACATTTTGTGTTGGTTATTTTTTTAATATCCCTGAATATGACTAAAAATGTCTTTTTTTACCTGTGAGTCTCCATGTGCAGTTGGTAGGTCTGGAGACATTTAACATGTCTTTAATAGTTGAGCCCATTTAACATGTCTCTAATAGTTGAGGCCTTAACTGTAGTCCCACTATGAAGATGTACTTTCTTTTATGTTACACTGAACAGTATCTTTTACACTGGATTTTCCTTAGTCTCTTCTTACATCAGTACTTACCACAGGGATATTACCTGTGGTGGTCAGGTAGTTCTTGTGAGTATGGAACTGTAAAGACAAGAACAAACTCATAAGCACAGTTTCTCTGACTTTTAGGCTGATTGGGAACAAAATTTCAGACGAAGCAGCGTCTGACCTTTCGGAGGCCATCAAAATCAACAGTGGACTCACTCAAGTCATGTAAGACAGGTCACAGATCCCTACTAAAGGCCATCTTTTGGTTCTTAAGGCAGGATTCTGAATTTGAATATCAACTGTCATGCTTATCAAATGCCACAATCAAACCCCTCTCCCAGGCATTTTAATACTTACTAGCATTTAGCATTGACTGATCAAATACCTTTATTAATGTTGTCCTAGTATAGTGTACTGTACTGCTCTATTTCATACCGTACTTTTGGACTGGCTAGATTTATGTGCTGAAACTGTACATTCTAGTCATAATAACAATCATTTAAAACCAGTCAGACTTCTTGAAACAGAAAGTACATAAGTAAAGTGGTTTGTAAAACTTTCCCTTTCTTGATGAGAAGACATGCAAAAAGAACATTTGACTAAATGTATGGTATTTTTAATTGTAAAGGATGATTGACAATCAGTTCTCTGTGCATGGAGCCAAACTACTGTCAGAGGGCCTGTCCCATAACACAACACTAAAGGAGATCAAGTGAGTATCTAACTGACATTTCACTGACAACCAAAAGCACATCAGTCAGGTTACGCCACATTTTTAGACATAGGTTGTCCTTATGGTATTCCATATGTGACGTGGAAGTTCATGTGTGACATTCACATGACTTAAATGCAGAAAACATTCTAGGGAATGGGTGCATCACATGGTCACACAGTCACAGTCTGTGGCAGTCACCACTAAATATAATTTTCTCAAGTAAAACAACTATGGAGTCTAATTCATTCCATAACTAACATTGTCATGAGAAATTTAAGTCACAGAAGCTAACACATTGAAATTAAAAGGCTTGTAAAAGCACCATTCTGGATGAATCTCAAAATTTTTGAAAAGTACGTTCAGATGTCAGACATTGTCGTGGAGATTTTATACTGTGTCCATATGCTTTTACACTCACTGTCTGTCACAGGTCTTTTCTTGTATTTGTTGTTGTCATAAAGGAGTTACATTTGAGTGCTGTATACAAAAGCAGGATTGTCCCAATGAAATAGACAAGTGACCTTTATACTAACTAGATTGTTGTGGATTTGATCCCAGGTTTAATGATGGATGCTTTTTTATTCTAAAACACATCATAGTCAACATCAAGTGCTGAGGAAGGTCACACAACTTCCTGCTGTATATTTCTCCTTTCTGTCAGCGTGTAACCAAAAGTGAATGAGATATTAACTGTGGCATGTTTCCTGTCAAACGCCTGCAGCCTGAAGGGAAACCTTGTCTCTGAAGAGGAAGAGAAGCACTTTGTGGCTGAACCGAGACTACGCTTCCACTGAGCACAACAGAACACTCAATTCATGGACCTGGCAGAGAACCAGATCCAACCGCTGACCACATCTCACCGCACAGTATCAGCTCCCACTGGGAAAAACCTTTTGTAAATGTATGTAGCGTTACGCTGGTATAATTGTACTCACAGTAAAAAACACATGCATGTATCATCGTGCACAAGAGTGATTTAAAATGTATTCTGTTCTCATTGTGTAACTGAGTCAAAAACTGCCGTCAGTGATGTATTGCAATTATGTTTGCGTCATTGTTTTGCACATTTTTATAGCTTCATGTCTTTCTGAATGTCTTATGGTCATCGCAAGAAGCCTGTACTTTTTACCAGTGAAATACCTGTTTCTGCAGTGACAACAGTGTTCTGTGACAAAATAGTTATTTTAAAATTGCTAAAAGAAACACACACAGACACATATATTGTAAAGATTCAAAATTGTGCTTCAAAAGATTTTGCTCTTTTAATTTCATATATCTGTACATATTTTTTTAACATAAATGGAATGTTATGACATATTTGAATATTAAAAAAACTAATAAACAGACAGACAGAAAAATCATGATAATCTTGGCATGTCTATGGAGAACCTTGGGATGGGTAAGTGCTTCCAGTAGAACATTGTTATTTTCCATCTCACATCACAAACTCCACACTCAAAACCCAAAAGGCTTAACATGACACAAACACACCTTGAAACCCAGAACGCTGTTACGCCTGACTCCAGTCACACAAGCTCAACATTGTCAAGTATTGTCACACCTGAAGAGGAAGTTATGTGGGGAATTGCAATGATAAATGCGCCGAACAGGTAGGCTGATAGATAGTCATCAATCCAACTGGACTGAGTTGGGTTCAGATCTAATACCGTCTTCCATAGACAACAGCAGCGGGAACGTGAACATTGACATAAACAATCATAAACACACACAAACAAACAAAAGCGATAAATAGGACTCTCATCATCTGTTCAGTTCACATCTAGCACCAAGGTGCTTTGCTGATTACAGTTCAGAGCTCCAAAAAGGCCATTGGGGTATGCTGGTCATGGGATGGGGGGACAGGGGGTTGGGAGTTGTGTTTCTGTGTGTCATAGGGCTCAGTAACCTATCATAGTGAAGCTTGGCTTGGATTGAACCAGTCAGTCAAGATCCCATCCACTTTGACCCTCCGCAGTATTATACAATCAACACAATACCACAGATTTGTGCTGAGAGACTGAGTGAGGACAGCCCAAAGGTCACATCATTTATAAGCACTCTGTGAAGTTTTCTAAGTCTAAGATCAAGATTTTCATTGATTTAGCACCTATGAAAAGTGGTGTATTTCCTGATGGTTTTAAACTCAAGGGTGATGTTACAAACGCTGTTTTCTTGTTGCTTTACATGGGACAATAATGATGAACTGGATCATTCAATAAAAATGGACATGATCATTCTAGTCAAAGATATTGACTAGAATGACCCTGGCAAGGTTTAACAAATTATAGAGGCCTGAGCCTCCTGTTATAACTCTTGAATGCATTTAAACTGACACTCTATTTGGGAACAAATTCTTTTTTTTTTTTTTATGTATCTGACTTTGCTTGGATTATAATCTAAACGAAAAAAATTAAATGGTATCTATTGTTTCAGCTGAAAGTGAGGCCTCCACAGGCCTAATCTGCCGATTATTAAATACTGTAATCTGATGGCATTTAGAGGCTTTAAGATACCTTTAGATTAGCTTTAAGGTAGATTTGTTAACACTTGTGGGAAGGATTTGCATGCAAGTACAGAGCCTCTTTCTTAAGCCCCATTAGCTTCTGGAAAATCTCATTGCGCTATTTTTTCTGTAGGAACAACAGGTGTAAGACTTAAGACCGACAAAGGGACATAAATGGTTATTCCTCACTCCTTGACAAGCATGGTGCAAATATTTGGTAGATCTAGGCCTAATTGAGCACCAGTGGGTCTTGAAAGTGACGATAACGATAACATTCATTACAGGAGATCTCAGATTGTGCTTCTCTCTGCACAGCTCTCAATAGAGGACATTTGTTAGAACTACATTGTGATGGCACTTTAAAAGGTCTTCTCTAACTATTTATTTCACTAATAGGGCTGTAAAACACTCAACTAAATTGGTTGTTGGTCACACGTCTCCCCATGATCAGTCGCCACTCGATCAGCTGATTATCAGCAATAAAACACAACACCACTAGGCAGGAACATGCAAGCACCCCCACTCAGTAGCAACCTCACGAAAAACAATCACATGTCAACATCCCTCAGCTTTCAAGCACAGGCTGATTTTGTGTGTGTGTGTGTGTGTGTGTGTGTGTGTGTGTGTGTGTGTGTGTGTGTGTGTGTGTGTGTGTGTGTGTGTGTGTGTGTGTGTGTGACATTCTATTCAAAGCTCTTGTTGGTTTTCCTCAGGAGCTGGCTGGGTCACTCATAGTTCGCCCTTACTAGTGAATTTATTGGGGAGGGATCATCTCTGCAGGAGTTAGCAGCGGATCTTCAGAAAGCTGTCACACCCTTTGGGAGGAAACACACAAGTCCTTCTGCCAATGATTTAACGGCAGGAAAAGGGTCGGAAGTACACACAGAGCTTCAGTGTTTCAGCCCCTTTCAAGTTTCAGATTCATCTTAAAATTGATTCAATTTTATTTTCTTCTCATCAATCTACACACAGTGCTCCACACTGCCTAAGCAAAAAAAGGTTTCTGAAGTGTTTTTCTTGCTTTATATCCCATTTACATGAGTATTCAGACCCTCAGTTATGACACCTGCAATTGAGGTCTGTTGCATGCTACTTCTTTAAATTCTCCTTGAGATGCTTCTACAACTTGATTGGACCTGTGCCTAAATGAATCATGGTGTATGTCACAGTGAATACCAAGCCATGAGGTCGAGAGAACTGTCCGTAGACCCGTGAGACAGAATTGTGTCAAGACACAGATCTGGGGAAGGATACAAGAACAATTATGTGGTATTGAACATGCCTGGAAGTCATTCCTCAATAAAGGCACATGACAGCCAAAAAGCACCCGAACGACTGTCAGACCATGAGAAACAAAATCATGTGGTCTGATGAAACGAGGATTGAACTATTGGCCCCAATTCCCAACGACATATGTGGAGGAAACCAGGCACTGAGCATCGCATCATTAATAACTTCCTTACAGTTTTTCTAATGAAAAGTGACTGGGAGAATAGTCAGGATAGAGGGTAAGGGAAATATAGAGCAATCCAGAGTAGAAACCTTTTCCAGAGATCTCAGGATCTACCGCCTGGGTGAAGATTTACATTTCAACAAGACGACAACCTAAAGCATACAGTCAAGAAAGCCCTTCAGGAAAGTCCTGGAGTGGCCCAGCCATCTCTGGAGAGACCGGAAAATGGCTTTGCTCCTATGCTCCCCATCCAACCTGGTTGAGATTGAATTATTCTGCCAAGAAAAGTGGGAGAAACGTCCGAAAGAAAGGTGCGCCAAGCTTGTGGGATAATTCTCAAGAACACTTGAGGCAGTCATTGCTGTCAAAGCTGCTTTATCCAAGTATTTATTGAAGTGCCTGAATATTTATGTAAATGTTTTTTTTTTTACCGTCTTTTATTAGGTATTTTAACATTCCAGAAACCTGTTTTTGCATTGTCATTGTGGAGTATTGTGTGTAGATGAGAAAATGAAGTCTGAAAAGTAACAAAATGTGGAAAACTGGAAAGGGGCTGAGCACCTTAGGAATGCACTGTGTAATAAATTCAAAACATTGACAAAAAATTGTAAAACTGACATGGCCTCATATGCGCAAAAACACACAAAACAAAAGACACTGAAAACTCAAGACTGAAAGCTGACATTACATATAACACAGCTTAGTTTGTGATACTCAACATGGAGGAGGACACATTTACATTCTATTGACAATTCACTGTATTTAAAGGTCCAGTATGTAGTTTTTGTTGTAAAAAAATCGAGACAATTGTAAGGATAAGATAGGTCACATGGTGGGGAAAGTAAGGTCTGTCATTGGGGCTTTAGTGATGTCACTACCTGTGGCTAAATGGTTAAAGCACACCTGTCACGGCATTTTTTTTGTGTGGCCTTCAGTTTGGATTTAAACCCCCAACCAAACAAACAACCTGAATCTGAACCCCAAAAAACTGACGATAGTTTGCGTCTGGAGCTACAGAATCGCAAGGAGTGCAACCAAGCCATCAGGTAAGTGACCACTCTATGGGTGCTACGTTAAGCTGACATACATACACTAGGTCCCACTACCACAAATTCACATCACGTAGGGACAGTGCGTAAGGTGTTTAGCGGTTAGGTACCTTTCCGTTTCATCTATTTATCAATTGTTTTGTTTCCAAAACAAAATCTACATACTGCCCCTTTACACCTTCACGCAGAAAGGCAGCAAACACCAAACCCTTTTTTTCTTTCACATTCTTTCTGGTCTTTCTTGTCTTTCTTGTCTTCTATTTGTCTGACCACTGCTTGGATGTGGGAGTCATTGAACAGGGAGAACAGGAGCCTGTCACTTTCTGCGACCCACTCTGGTGAAACGTCCTCATGCGCGTTCCTCTCATTAGCAGTGTTTATAAGTGAGCACACATCGCTTCTCTCTAGTCTCCAGACTGTGGCACAGGCACAGGGTTTCATGACATTTGAAATCAAATGATCGTGTAAGAGGTCGGCTAATGTCCGGAATTTGAATGCATCTCAATGGGAAAGACACACCACTGAGCTTGCCTTGCCAGTGACCAGAACGCTTATGGATTGATAGGGTGAGTCAGATAATTGATTGATTGAGTATGGTGCCCTTTGATTTATTACAGGACAGACACAGCTGAGCAGCTCGCAACAACCAAAAGAAAGAAACACAACTCTATTCTGAATTAAGGCCCAACTCAGCCCACCTTGTAAAACAGATAGGTATAATTGATGTTATATATAACCACACACACACACACACACACATACACACGCAAGGTGATTGCATAACTCCTGGTAATCACGTCAGAGATGAGAGACACCGACGAGAATGAGCCCTGCCAGAGGCAACAGTAGGTAGGTCCCAGTAGGTCCCTTAGCACTGCCTGGTTTCAGCCAGGCATCATGCTCCCGGTAGCTATTGCTACAGACTCAGAGAGACAGAGAGAGAGAGAGAGAGAGAGAGAGAGCGAGATAGAGAGAGAGAGAGAGAGAGAGAGAGAGAGATTGGGGAGGGGGGGGGGGGGGCTTTACGATTCAACAAAGAGTGAAAGAGACAGAGAGAGAGGGGGAAAGCCTTCCCCATCCAAAAGAGATAGAAAGGAAGAGAGAGAGAGGGGGGGGGGGCTTTGACATCCAAGAGAAAGAGAACGAGAGCGGATGAAGAAAGAAAGAAAGAGAAAAGGGAACGGGAGCTCCCATAGGCCAATGTTTCTTTAATGGACAGTCAGTTCATCTCCTGTCAGCCGTCAGGACATTTGGAAGGGAAGGGAGGAGAGCGAGGATGGAGTTAGGACACAGAGAGAGAGAGACAGCTAGAGAGAGAGAGCGAGAGAGGCAAGGTGGCAAAAACAGTTTCTTCACTTGTGTAAGTGAACGTGGGGCACTTATTAATCTTCACATGTCAAAGAAAAGGAAGGAAATAAGAGAGAGAGAAACAGAGAGAGAGAGAGAAAGAGAGAGACAGAGAAAAGGAAGGAATAGTGGGAGAGGACTGCAGACTGGTGGGAAAGGGTGGAGTTGGGGGTTTGAGGGTTGCGGTAACTAATTGGTGTGGGTGGGGTGGGATTGGTCACATTCAGCCATGAGACTGTCTCTTCTGACATAGCACAGAGGGAATACATGACAGAAGCTGACTTAAGGCTGGGCACGCCAACGTGCTGCAGCCTCTCCATCGCTAGAGGAGTCGCCCCAGCCCTGTGCTCTGGGGTTAAGGGTCACGGAGTTAAAGGTCGGCCACAGCCACAGCCACAGTAGCAGCAGCAGCAACTCAGGCCCTGTGGATCCCAACATAAAGGCACTGGCAGACGCAGCTGGTGTCACCGAGGAGGAGGTGGCGGAAGAGGAAGAGGAGTCTGAGGAAGGAAAGCTTCAGGCAATCCCCCTCGACTCCCTTCCCTCTGCTCGCAACCCGTCCCCCTTCCCATTAACACCACGCCTGTTGAGTGACGGTTCCAGTGTACAATCAGGAAATCAGAAATCTCAGATCTGCTGTCCAGCTGGAGGCAGAGTAGCCAATCACAGGAGCTCTGTCTATGAGGTGAAGTCAGTGATAGGCCGCTCTTACCGCCTGAGGGTGGCACTTGAAAAATGCAAATCTATGGTCACCCGTAATGGTGGCGTGGTGGTTGGAGACTGGTTGATTCCTCTTCTCTTCTCTCTTTTCTTCTCCTCAGATCAACTCTTGTGCAGAAGAGATGTTTCATTTCACTCCAGTAGAGAGAACCTCCAGTCAGACCCCCGTCTACTCAGAGTTAGATCAACATGGAGGCCCCGTCACTTCATATAAGGAAAGGAGACGCGAGGTCCTCGAGTGAGAGCAGGAGTCCGACAGCATAGATAGGTGTGTGTGTTTGTTTCCCTGAAGATTACTTGAGAGAGTTTTTGGCACAGAGGAAGGTGGAAGGTTGTTCTTACAGTGACAAGTGAAAAAGCAGAGAGAAAAAGAGACATGGGGAGAGAGGTTGCTACGGAAGAGAGGAGTGGAGGGTGGAGGCCGACTCCACCTCTGCCAGGTACACGGCTGCGGTCACAGTGTCACAGCAGTCTGAGGGGTAAGGGTTTCACATTGCTGTCTGTTACAGGAGCAGATCGCTCTGTCTCCACCAGGAAGTTCAGGACCTAGGACAAGACAGGAACATGAATGAATAGATAGACAAGATTTATATTAAACACACACAAACAGAAACACACACACAGAAACACACACACACCAACACACACACACACACAAACACACAAACACACAAACACAAAACCTTTTGCACAGATCACTTGGAGTTGTGCAGGAAAGGAGAAGTAACATTTCCCAGCAACATTTAAAGTTAGTTTCAAAAGAGCTGTGGCTTCCCGTTTTCTGCAGTTTTGTGATTATGCAAGCAGCTGGGCAAGCAGCTTCCTCTTTCTCTCTGACAATGAGAGCCCCGACACCAGTGCTGCCAGCTCACCTGTGCAAAAGAGCAGTAGCTCCTCAGTCAGAGGGGTGCTCTGGACATGACCTGTTTACCTCAAACCATTCGTCAATGCACCTGACCAGGGGAACAAAGGCAGGGGAAAAAGGTCAGAAGGGAGAATAGGTCACACACACACATGCACACGCACACGCACACGCACACACACACACACACACACACACACACACACACACACACACACACACACACACACACACACACACACACACACACACACACACACTTTGTAATCTTCCATCATCAAACATTGTCATTTACCATCATCTACATTGGAGAACCTCTTGAGATTTTTGAGATTTTGCGTATCATAATTATTTCTTGCAGGCAATGACTCGGAACTACTTCTATGTGCCAAGCTGATATTTAGTACATTCAATATTATTACTTGGTAATTATGCTGACTGAATAATTGAACTGTTTGACTTTCGTCCAAAATGACAGAAGGATAGAGACAAGAGAAAGAGGGGTCTTAGACTGAATCAGACTGATGACAGGATGGTGTGAGCGTGAGCTCCTCACCCTTTGTGGTAGATGCAGAGGCAGGGCAGGCGGGCGATGGTGTCCCCTTGCACCAGCTCCTCCAGGCAGATTGCACACTCTCCAGCATCCTTGCTGAGAACATCCTCTGAAAAAGAGAAAAAAAAGAGAGTTAGGATTGGACTTAACATAAACCATATATACCATAAAGAGGGACAATAAAAGTGCGACAGAGCCTGAGCCTTGATGCGAAACACAGTTCAGCTTCTCAAGATGGAACTGCTGTACTTCAGAATGAGAAGGAAATGGAAGAAAGAAACATTCATACATATTCCTCTCAAATGAATGCATGTCTGAAAGGTAACGAAATGTTCTGTCATTGTGACTGAGGTTTTCACATAAACTGGCAGACATTCGCCAGCAGGGGGCACTCTCCATTCACACACAGGCATTCTGAGAGCAGGTCGAGGCCTTGGGAGATTCCTTGAAATGTGATGAGCTCACTCTGCTCGTGTTTAGCATGGAGGAGGGAGAGGCTGAGCACTGTGCTATTGTCCACAAAGCACAGCAACAAAAGAACCCCTTCTGCACAGCCTTTTCCCCCCAGCCTACAGTCCCAACAGCACAAAGCCAGAATGGGTGGGGTGAGTGTGCATTTACCCAGACCACCTTACGCTTCCCCTCCATTTCATGTGCCACTGATAAA
>NC_137917.1:12867266-12869766 GCF_963457725.1 Sprattus sprattus | reverse complement strand
GAGAGACAGACAAAGCGAGAGGGAGAGCGAACGAGAGGGAAGAGAGAAAGAGAGAGGGAGAAAGAAAGAGAAAGAAGAGATAAGACAGAGGGCAGTAAGTGGACTTAGAGAGAGAGTAAGAGAAAAAGAGAGAGAGAGAGAGAGAGAGAGACAGAGACAGAGACAGAGAGAGAGAAAGAGAGGAAGAGAGCAGTAGTCTGTGATGTCCCTCTCACAGGATGAAAACAGCAGTGACACGTGTGGACCGCCTCATGTCATAAGCCTGTATGTAGCACAGCTGCCAGGCCCTCATAACCATCTAACCCCTCTAACCCATATAATAAGGTCACTAATGTCTGACAGACACAGACACAGAGCACTTCACCAGGCCCACACGCAGAGAGTATATTACGCTTGAGCCTTAGGCATAGACGTGAGTTATGTAGTGTTTGGACAACGCAACACATGCAGTAGAGGTGCCTCTCTGCCATAAAGACTCACTTAGGCATAGACGTGTGTTATGTAGTGTTTGGATAACGCAACACATGCACTACAGGTGCCACTCTACCATAAAGACTCACTTAGGCATAGACGTGTGTTATGTAGTGTTTGGACAATGCAACACATGCAGTAGAGGTGCCTCTCTGCCATAAAGACTCACTTAGGCATAGACGTGTGTTATGTAGTGTTTGGATAACGCAACACATGCACTACAGGTGCCACTCTACCATAAAGACTCACTTAGGCATAGACGTGTGTTATGTAGTGTTTGGACAATGCAACACATGCAGTAGAGGTGCCTCTCTGCCATAAAGACTCACTTAGGCATAGACGTGTGTTATGTAGTGTTTGGATAACGCAACACATGCACTACAGGTGCCTCTCTACCATAAAGACTCACTTAAGAAGCAGCAAAACACCCTTTTGCCTGGATTTAGCGCTGTCTATTAAAAGACTGCTTCACATGTCAACGCAACGCAAAACCCTCTTGAAGCACTGATAACTCTTGCCATCTCTGTCACAATAGGCGCCACTGCAGGGGGGCGCTTTAGTGTGGCTCGCATCTGTGCGTGTTTCTGCAGGAACTGCCCCGTAGGAACTGCACCGTAGGACCACTTTTACGACCATTTGCAGGGGAGAAATAAGAAATAAGTATTTTTGTGCGTCCCTGAAACTGCTGGGTGGGTGGGACTTGCAATGATGGTTGATGCTTACTGTTTAAATGCCATGTGAGTGGAAGACAGTAACAAGCGCCATTTTTAAAACCAGCAAGAGTTTGACCAGAGGTGATGCGGTGAACACCAGCAAAAGGAGTTATAGCTTACAGATTTCACATGGCGGAGTTACTGTCACCGAATGAACACACGCAAAACGTCAGCCGAAATATAAGCTTTAATTAATCAACGGTGGTGCTGGTATGTTTGTTTGTCAAGTAATGTTGCCATGAAGCTGTTTAACTCAACTGCTGACTTAACCTTGGGGTAATCCTTGAAATTCTCTGTTGATAAATGTTGATAGGAATATATTATTATTATTATTATTATTATTATTATTATTATTATTATTATTATTATCATTATTATTATTATTATTTTGATCATATTCACACAAGGTATGGTGGCACTGTGTTCATTTTATTGGGCTGTAGTGTGAAGATGCAGCCCCATGGAAGGAGAGCATGGTATAGAAGGGGAATGTGTGCACCTGTCACGATAGAGGTTATGTGCAACGTGACACCTGCTTCTGTGACATATTTGCAAAAGTTCTTAAGTCATCAGAATTCTTGCTAGTGTGTGTTTTTGTGTGTGTGTGTGTGTGTGTGTGTGTGTGTGTGTGTGTGTGTGTGTGTGGTTGTGTGTGTGTGTGTCTGAGTGCATGAGAGAGAGCACTGTGTTTAACTGCTATAGGCACCCGAGCACGCCAAGGAGGTTACGATTTTGGTTTTGTTTGTCCTTTCTGTCTGTCTGTCTGTCTGTCTGTCTGTCTGTCTGTCTGTCTGTCTGTCTGCCTGCCTGTCTATCTGTCTGTCTGTCTGACAGCAGACACAAACACTACCAGCCCTATTTTCATGATGGAGATTTCACTTGGTGGAGGGGCGGAGCATGGGCCAAGGAAGAACCCATGAAGTTTTGGAGCAGATTTTGATCAAGGGGCAGATCCAGGAATTGTCTTTTACTTCCTTTAACATTGTGAGATAGAGCATTTGGCTTGGTCTGTGTTCTCGTAGTTTCTGTACATGTGGTGCAGGTTATTCCGCTGTGTGTGTGTGTGTGTGTGTGTGTGTGTGTGTGTGTGTGTGTGTGTGACATTGAAATGAAGGGAATGTCTTGGCTGCTGCGGCCCTTCCAGGGGATTGGCCAGCCAGCCGGGCGGCCCACTTACGGCTGTGATTTATGACATCCTCCTCCTGACCTTGCAGAGGTGGCAGAGGAGAAGGGAACAAACGGAGCCCCAGCACAGATTACACACACACACACACACACACACACACGCACACACACGCACACACGCACACACGCAC
>NC_137917.1:12847266-12857266 GCF_963457725.1 Sprattus sprattus | reverse complement strand
AAAAAAAAACAGCAACTTTCCATAGAAGGAAACGTGAAGGCTGCCCCCAGGGGAAGGGAAGGAGAACTGGAAAGGTGTAACAATAATAACAAAATCTCACATATCTGTCTGACGCCTAAATATGCAAAGAGATTTTGTGTGTGTGCCTGTGAGTGTGTGTCAAAGTGTGTATTTTACGGGGGGAAAAACAGGACAAAGGGGGGAAAAAAGCATGAGTGATTAAAAATATTATTAGAACAATCACAGTATGCACGCGTGCACACACATGCGTGTACACACGCCCGTACACACCCACGTAGACACACAAGTACACACACACACACACAAGCGTACACACAAGCTTCCCAAAGATACCAGCTGCCTTCATGACAAACACATATCCAGAGCTTCTAGCACAGCATCAACAAACAACAGGGCAGCTGTCTGACACACACACACACACACACAAAAGCATTCACACTGGAAGCAGCAGCGAAGCATTTAGAAATGCTGAACTTATATTTTTAACCCTTAACATGTTACTGTTAGCCAGGTCAGGTGCAGTCTGAGTCAGTGGTCAACTGCACTGTGCTGCATCTTAATGCATGCCTCCTGCTTATCCCTGTCAAACTGACAGCCAGTGGATTACACAGAGACATGACACATGAGAGATCACCGAGGATCCTGAGGTAACACTGTAACATTCATCAGAGTGCCACCTTCACTTCCAATCCAGCTGTCTTTGAGCCTGGAGGTCTCTGGAGGTAAGTAATGAGAATTAGAACATTTGTTTGAGTGTGTGTGTGTGTGTGTGTGTGTGTTTAAGATTGTGTGTGTGTGTGTGTGTGTGTGTGTGTGTGTGTGTGTGTGTGTGAGTGAGAGAGTGTGTGTTTAAGATTGTGTGTGTGTGTGTGTGTGTGTGTGTGTGTGTGTGTGTGTGTGTGTGTGTGTGTGCATGCCTTTGTTCATAAGAGTATGAGTGTGTGCATAAGAGTATGAGTGTGTGCATAAGAGTATGAATGTGTGTGATGACAGAGCAGGGCAGACAGTCCCAGAGCAGACAGACAGTAATTAAGCAGAGCCGTTTTCAGCTAGCAGCTCACCACAACCTTCCTCTCCACCCTCACTCACACTGACAGCCAGCACACCAACCCTACTCAACTACTGTGTGTTAGCTGTCTTCACACATCAGCAGTTGTCCTCTCCTCACATCGTCCCCTTCAGCTCTGCTCCCAACACACACGGTGCAGCAGACGCCAACACACACATTATGTCACACCATAGGTACCTAACACACACATTATGACACACCATAGATACCAAACACACACATTATGACACACCATAGGTACCTAACACACACATTATGACACACCATAGATACCAAACACACACATTATGACACACCATAGGTAACAAACACACACATTATGACACACCATAGATACCAAACACACACATTATGACACACCATAGGTACCAAACACACACATTATGACACAACATAGAATACCAAACTCAAAATAACACTCTTCTTGTGTAAAAATCTATGGCGGACACATACCAATTGGCTGTAGTTGAGAGAGGAAGTTGAAGATTAAAGAGATTATACAAGACAGTGGCAACAACGCGAGGGAGAGAAAGAGAGAGAGAGAGAGAGAGAGATAATCTTGAGTCCAAGAGTGAGTAGAGAGAGACAAACAGAGAGAGACAGACTGAGGGAGATTGGCAGAGGGACATAGAAAAGCGAATGCTAAGCTAACCATCCGGAGGAAGCATGAGGGGAGTAGTGAAAATAAAGTGAAAGCTGCTGGCGTGGTGCAGTGTGTCATTGCTGGGCTAGTGCTAGCTGAGGCAAGACGCTGATGGATGTTGTCTGAGGACATTAGGGTGCTGATGAGCCCCCCCCCAACCACCTCATGCCTCAGCCGGCTGCTCATCTCATCACCTGCCTCCATCGTCTGTCATCGGGAGCTGGAGGAGGGAAGCACCAGCCTGAGAGATAACATGAGGGGAGGAGACGCTAACACATGAGCTCAACATGAACGCAACCCCAGCTGGCTAAAACACATAAAGTTACATTACATAAAGTCAGCTTAATTAAAAATGCTTATACAATAAGATCGTTTTCTAATCAATTCATTTATTTTCAAAAGTGGCCTTTTTCGCAGTGCAGTTTTTGTCACACTGGCCCATGCTCCAGACGCTCTCATTCACTTCTGTTTATGTCAACAGATGGTTTCTCTACAAAGTGAGCGCCTGCTGGCACACTCTTTGGGGGCAAACTTTCTTGCTATATCACTATACCTCATTGCACAGATTAGCAACTAGCATCATGAGAGGATGATATGCGTTTCCCTTCGGGGCCAAAAACACTTATTGACTTATTCAGCGATGACTCAGAGATGGGAAAATGGGTGAAGTAATGGCCAATAATTGTGCCTTATTGATGATGCGATTTCAAAACACGATGACTCCTACCTGCTTTGTTCCACAAGCAAGTTACTAGCGCCATAAGGTCTGCTCTTTCATAGGACACCTATTTCAAGACTCTGTGAGTAATTCAGACAAGAGTGTGAGTAATATGTGTCTGGAGATAGATGCAGAGATGGAAGCAGTTTATAACTGCTGAAATTTCATGTCATTTCAAAACCGGATTATTTCACAAAAGGTCACTGCACAGACAAGCCAGTAGCATCACTCAAAAGGGCTAGTCCTGCCATTTATGTTGACATGCAAGTGACTTCAACCAACTGTAAGGGGTGAGAAGTTCCAACCAAATTGGATGCAAATTTCAACTACCAGATATGAGCCGTCTTGGAAAGCTCTCAGTGTCTCTTGACAAATTCTAGGGAAACAGGAGGTTCTTAATCCCTCACTAGAAATGTTGACATGACTGTAGCGAGAAGTAAGGTGTAGTCAGCCCCTTATATAAAATAGTTTGCACACCACTGCAGTTGACTCCTTATGGCTTGAAGCCCAGAGGGAGTTGAGGACGTTTTGGCTGCAGGTCTTTGGGGAATCGACTTTTAGGCTCACTGCTCTTCTCTCCAGGCTGTTAAACACATCACAGTACCGCAGTGGCTGCAGTTCCCCTCCTTCGTCACCTCCCCTTAAAGGAGGGAGCACAGCCCTTAAACAACATTCATCACCAGAGAACAAGACTCAAGACTGCAACCTAATGGTGCACTGCTGCTCACCGGTCCTTTCTAATGCTGGTAAGCACACCATACTGTGGTGAAAAATGGCTTAGCCAGGTGACTGCTTACTAAGATAAACTACAGGTTTCCTTCATAGAAATAAAGAGGTACTTGTTAAAAGGTCAACCATGTAATCAGGCACTTGGCCAAGTTCGAGAAAACCTGTCCGACATGATAAAAACATTGACACCAGTCATCGCCGAACACAAATATGTGTATTCTGAAGCTCCTTATAGTGCCCAGACCTTGAGAGTCCTTCCAGATTGGCAAGTAAAATAGCTAGACTCCTGGAGACCAGGAGACAGCGGGCCTCTGCAGACCGAAGGCCACACACTCTGTGTTCGGGCATTTCATCTCAAGGTCGTCTCTCTGGCTCAAGGTTATCATGTCTCTCGGCTTGGCTTCTGCTCCCAGGTTTGCACTCATCTCTCTCATCACTTCACCCGTTGATTTGCTCAGGTCTGGACTCCTTCAGGTCATGAAAAGACTTCCCATTTTCTGACAGCACTGGTGTCGACTGAGCCAGACTACAAAACAAGACCAAACACACCTTCCGCATAGAAGAGTTCCACTAGGGATGCCGAGTGGTAGAATAGGAGGGGATGAGAGTGGAGGCAGACAGGGTTCTCACTCTCTCTCTCTCACACACACACACACACATACACACATACACATACACACACACTCACACGAACACACACATACACAGACACACACATACACACACACTCTCTACTGGCTGTAGTCATCTCTTCTCTGTTCAGTCCTGGTGCAGGTTAGCTGTGCTGTGGATCTGTTTTCCCAGAAGGGAAGCATGACAAACACAGCTGGTGTCCAAACACATTTGGACCAGGACACCACTGGTTGCCTTTCTAAAGGCTTCAAAGTGAGCTACCAGCTTTGAGGACATCTTTTGGAGAGTGAGTTTAACATGTTATCCTTTGTGATCAGCAAACACCCTCTTTATTCTGTGCTTGGGCATTTAATCTCAAGGTTATCCTCTGCCATGGGCCAGCTACAGTTTACAGGTTTGCACTCCTTCTCTTTCCTTCTTTCATCCCTCACTTTCTTCACTCGTTTAGTGTCTGGGCACTGAGGGGATGTGCAGAGGTCAGGGAAGGAATACATTTTTTTTTAAAGATTTTTGGAGGAATGATTTCATGCAACACTGGTGTGAAATAAAACCGAATGCAAACTCTACCAAAGAAAATAGCAGCCTTCCTGGATAGAAATAACATACCTATGGTTGTGTTTTGTTTTCTTGTCTACGGAAGTCAACTCCCAGTCTCCCAGTAAGGCAGAATCATCAGAATCAGACAACTGTTCGGGGAAAAACATTTCCTCAGAGACAACAATGTGGGTGCCCAGCGTGAGTGTGTGTGTGTGTATGTGTGTGTGTGTGTGTGTGTGTGTGTGTGTGTGTGTGTGTAGAAGGTGATAGCAATGAACCTGGAGCAGAGGAGCATACAGTGAGTGGGTGGTAACTCTAGACAGCCTCATTTAGTGTGAACTCCACACCTCCTGCTGCCAGACACTGAGTTCATATTCCTCCTCTATAAAGATCAGCAGAGGTGGAGGAGCTCACAGGCCGGGTGGAGCGCCCAGTTATGACTGCACTCTACAGGGTGTGATCACAGACACAGAGTTGGAGAGAGAGAGAGAGAGAGAGAGAGAGAGAGAGAGAGAGAGAGAGAGACAGACATTAGCATAGGCACAGAGGTAAGCTGTGTCTGCATGTTCCTATAATGCAGAGACCTTCCATCTCTCCAGGACTGGAGGAGGAAGCTATCAGGTCCCTCTCTACTACCCATGTGGTTATGGATAAATACCAGGCATTTGACTTCACTGTAGTTTTTACACTGGAATTAGAGCATTTGTTCTAAAACTAGCAAGCTAGCTACCTAAAAGCCAACAGACTTGCTTTTCAAACACTAACAATAGCACAGATGACACCAGTAAAACCTAGCTAGTTTGCTAATATATGCAAGAGTCAGTGGGAGAGATGGTCCCTCTATGATCCATCCAGTTCATGTAGAGATCAGTCGAGTTTGGAGAGATACAAAAACAGATAGGGTGTAACAGAATGCCATGAAACTACAGCGAAGTGAATGAAGCTAGAGACAGACTGATACACACACACAGCTGGTATTCAATACTATGACACTCTAATGACCCTCAGTTTCCTGGTGCTACTTAAGACATGTTTGTGTCCAGCCAAGGTCAATATGAAAGAGAGATAACAGACTTTTTAGGAAAATGGGCAGCGCCCCACACCTCACCTCACTGAGAATATCATAGAGAGTACAGTATGGTCCTCCAGCTCAGGACAGCAAAACTAAGGCATGTGTTCTAGCGGCTCTTCTGAGCATAACAAACACACATACAGATGGAGAGTGCCGGATACATACACGTATGTGGACAGTATGATTACATGTGACTGCACACACACCCACACTGTCTGACTCTCACTTTCAGAAACAGAAATAGACTCAGACAGGTTATGAACAGAACATGCAGGCCAAAACTAGGCACGCACATGCACACACGCACGCACGCACATGCACACACGCACGCACACACACACGCACACACGCACGCAGGCACGCATGCACGCATGCACGCACACACGCACACACACACACAAACACACACACACACAAACAAACACACAGAGTAATTGTAATCGCTCTGCTGAATGAGAACTGATGATAAGGCTGGAGAAGAGGAGAAAATCTTCCGATGACTCACTGTTAAGAACTAAAACTCATTCAACCTGATGCACACACAGACACACGCACGATTGCACATGCGCGCACACACACACACACACACACACACACACATGCACAAGCACAAGCACACACACAAGCATACGCACACACACATGCACACACGCACAAGCATACGCACACACACACGCACACACAGGAAGAGCTGCTTCCTTTAAAAGGATTATACTGTCATTTGCCAGCACAATGATGGAGCAAAGAAAAAGGACAAAAGGACACAGAGGAGAAAATGGAGAGGAAGAGTTCCTGGAATGAGGGCCAAAGAGAGAACAGGTGTAGTCTGTGTGAGTGATCCAAGGGTGACCATGAACTGATAAAGCCAGGAGGAGAGAAAGCGGGAGAAAGTAAGAGAAAGCTGAGGTGTGAGTGGAAAGATAACAGGGCATGGAAGAAAGAGGGGAGGGGAGAGGATAGACAGATACAGAGACAGAGGGAGAGAGACAGAGAGAGAAAAAGAGAGAGAGAAAGGCTCTTCACTTTCATCCTGAAGCAGAGGCTGGATGTGACATAGAGATGTGGTGACGTGGAGATATGTAGATTTGGTGATGGAGAGATGTGGTGATGGAGAGATATGGTGATGAAGAGATGTGGTGATGTGATGATGTGGAGGTGTGGAGATGTGGTGATGTGGAGATGTGGTGATGTGGTGATGGGAACATTTGGTGCTGGGGTAATGTGGTGATGGGAACATTTGGTGATGGGGAGATTTGGTGATGCGGAGATGTGGTGATGGGGAGATACGGTGAATGGACGATGGGGTGATATGATGATGGGGAGATGTGGTGAGGGGAGATATGGTGATGGGGAGATATGACGATGGGGAGATATGATGATGGGGAGATATGGTGAAAGATAGATGTGGCGCTGCTCCTAGGCTCTGGAGTGGAGACCAACTCACAGGCACATCTCACACACGTCACAAAATCCACCCTTCTCCCCAGGTCCATGGAGGTCGCTGAGTAAATAGGTGTGAAGGGAGGGTGCTGTTCAGGCATTCTTTCCAACACCACAAACCTCATGTCTCTTCCTGTTTAAGGCTCTCACTCACTTACTCTAAAGTACAATCAAAAGCTTATGGTTTTTATCTTCATCACACATCTATGCAGCTAGGTATATAAATTGCAAACACCCCCAAACCCTTGCCAGACCAACAGACCATTAACAGCTTCCCAATGCGGCAAAACACTGGCCAAGAAGCGGGTAGCCTACCCTCCGAACCAGAAACTGTGGATACGTGTTCATCTAACATTACCGACAACTACAGTAGGAGTTTCTGGGCGGCATATTTACTGAAATTATATGGAAAAAAACACAGCCGTGTCAAATTTTCCACTTGAATCAATTTCTCTTGTCAAATGAGTCTTTCTGAAAGAAAAGAATGCAATTTTCAGAGTTTAGGGTGTTAGTGATGCAAGCAAACCCTGCATGAAATCGATTAAACACATTCAAAGATTGAAATAATCGTTTTTAGGACCTTCCAGACATTCATATCAGCCTTGAATGCTAAGAAACACAAGGCCCTTTACCCTGACTGTAGTGAAATACATTTAAATACATCTGAGAAGGCCTTATCATCATGAGCTGCTTCAAAGCTATAAGCCCTCGCTACATCAAACACACTGACCCTGGGTCGTCAGCTACTTTAGAAGCCTTCTCTTTGGTATGTCACGAGTGAGGCTGTTCATGAGTCATTTAGCCTCCAGGAGAAGAGACTCACATAGGGAACAGCTGTCAGGGGAATCAGGAGAGAGTGAGAGAAGGAAATACATAAAAGAAAGAAAGAATGAAAGAAAGAGAGAGAGAGAGAGAGAGAGAGAGAGAGAGAGAGAGAGAGAGAGGGAGAGGGAGAGAGAGAGAGAGAGAGAGAGAGAGAGAGAGAGAGAGAGAGAGAGAGAGAGAGAGAGAGAGAGAGTGGGGAGAGAGATCTCCCTCTCCAAACCAGTGCATCAGCCAGACCTGGGAGATTATGGGTTTTTGTAACACTCTCAGTCTTGCATCAGAATCAAATGCACATCCCAGAAGGTTGTGTGAGTGTGTGTGTGTGTCTGTCTGTATGTCTGTGAGAGAGAGAGAGAGAGAGAGAGAGAGAGAGAGAGAGTGAGAGATACATTAAACACATGAGCAGTGAAGCGAGCTGTCTATGCTCCTCCTGATTCCCTATAAGAGCACTATTATTAGAATAGCAGTATAACATTAAAGCCATGTTGATCAAAGCTGCAGGGAAGCCTTTATTGAATTTTAACATGTATGTAATCCGCCACAAAGATATATGTAAATTACTGGACAGCAGTGCAGCCAAGCCACTTACAAAGACAGACATTTAGCCTTCATTGGAGATGATGAAATATCCTTCACTCATCAAGCATGCTGCTGTTTGATGTGTGCAGAAGCCTTAAGGGGCATTTAGGTGGTGTGAATGGAGCCATCATGACATGGAACTGGACCTTAATACAAAGGGAGCCCCCCCCACACACACCCACTCATTCAATACCAGTTTGTCTTTAGTGGAATAACACAAGGTTCAGTTTCAATGAATGCAAACCCTATAAAGGCTTACGAAAACGTAACTCTTATCCATTCAGTCATGTATTTTTCTGATATGTGCTGGAGTGAGACCATACCACGGGTGAGACCATAAATAATACATAGAGTTCAATGGTATGAATTTTCAATCCCAAGGCAATCACAGTCTCATGTAATGCAGAAGCCAGAGTCTGCAAAAAGACAACCTACACATTTTAGTTCAGTTCTCCATTTCCAAAGAGCATTGAAGAGATTCAAATGGCAGAGGCTCTTTCTCATTTTATGATGGCTGCAGGACATATGACGATTCTGAAAAATGCAACAGTTATTATTTATTGTGTGCGCCTGGGGTAACAAGGAACAAGGACAGGCCTTATACCACAGCATCCAGCATGAAATGCAGGAACACACACTAGCTGACCTTCAGGACTCGGAAAAGGAGAAACCTAACAAAGAAAAGCGCCTAGTCACACACACTCACATAGACGCACGCACACACGTACACAGTCTCCATGAGAAAGGTGTGTGAGACACTGCGACCACAGCAGTTCCATTCTAAGCCCTGATTAACTCAGCCTTCTGCTTGTAACTACAACTAATGAATCTTTAAAAACCTTCCCAGAGAAGCATCGGGTAATATAAACGTGATATAAACGTGATATAAAAGTGATATGAAAGACTTAGGATGATGTAGAATCCATCCCGGGTTCATTTCTGAGCTTTATGTGAATGAATAGCCTCACTGTGCCAGACTGGAATAGAAGAAGAAGAAGAAGACCATGAGTGACAGTTATATGGTTAAAAATGAATGATTTATAAGGCGATAACCCAGTGGCTTATAAAAAAAAGACTAGGAGAGATGAGGTGCTTAAACATAAGCAGTGCTGCTTCGGCTGCAGAGCACATCGCATGGTAAATAGGATGGAGGTGCAGCTGTGTTCTTGTAGGTCATCTAGTCTAAATGTAGATCCTGTAACTCATATGAAACCACCGCCTAATTAGTTACTGCATACATGGAACACGTTGTAACACCACGTACCACCTGATCTGATTTAATGGCCATTTAGGATGATTTCAGAAGGAGGACATAATCCGTGTAAAACGCAGAGGTTGTACGTACATCCATACACCGTAGCGGAAGCTGTCAGAGATGTCAGACGCTTTCTCTGGGCAGTGGTGAGTGACGCGCGGACATGGCCTCCAGGAAAATACTCATCTGAAGGCTATGGATGACCCATGTGGCAGGTGTCAAATGCACCATCGCAAAAGTAAGCCAAAGATTCCCTGATTTTGATGCTGATGTTGTGCTTTGACCATCCATGGACTGCAGGACATACCAGAGTTCTGTTCACGTGCATAAAAGGCCAAGAGAAACATGCATCTATATGAGCCTATCAAGAGAAACATGCATCTATATGAGCCTATGTATTCCTACATGAGGAAAATCGTGTGAGACTGTATAACTGATGTTACTATACATTAAAGTACTCAAAATCGTAGTACCCAAGT
>NC_137917.1:12822266-12842266 GCF_963457725.1 Sprattus sprattus | reverse complement strand
CTAATAAGATGGGCGGGAACAGGGCGCTGACAAGGACACAGCGGGAATGTAGTGTTATGTGTTTCACTGGGACATGGCTGCAGGAACTCTGCTGACCGCAATGCAACTCCATCGCCTCCAGCTTTCAAACTGCAAGAGCTGACAGAGCTTGCAGACAAAGTGGTAAGGAGAAAGGCGGGGGGGGGGGGGGATTGCAGTGCTTGTGAACAGCAGATGGTGTAATCCTGGACATGTTACTGTGAAGGAGCGTTTCTGTAGCCCGAGAAGTCTTTCTACCTGCCCTAAATGACTATAGACCAGATGCCTTGACATCCTGCATCATGAAAGTTCTGTGCTCCTCTCTGGACCCTCTGCAGTTTGCCTACTGTCTTAAGGTTGGAGTTGAGTTTGCCATCGTCCCCCTGCTTCGGCGAGTCCACTGTCATCAAGACAAAGCTGGCAGCAATGTGAGAATCATGTTCTATGATTTCTCAAGTGCCTTTATCTTAAGTGACACAATCCAGCCTTTATTGCTGCAAAGGGAAACACAAAAAGATGCATACACAACCGCCTGGATCGTTGACTATCCAGCGGACAGACCAGTTTGTGCGGCAGAGGGGATGCCCATCTGAGCAGGTAGTCAGCAGCACAGAAGCAACTCTTTCCCTTCCTCTTCCCCTGTAGACCTCAGACCCCCACTACAACTCAGAGTCCTGCCGTCTGCAGTTGTGTTTCATGCCGGTGGTAGACAAGAGACTGAGTACAGGGAACTAGTAGACTGCTTTGTGGTGCAGTGTGGGAACGACAACCTCCTCTTAAATGTGGCTGGTTGGTTGGTTGTGGATTTTAGGAGGACCAGGACTAGGCTTAACCTAGGCTTAACCTTTTCCATCCTGGGAGAAGAGGTGGAGGTGGTGGAGGGCTACAGATACCTGTCTGTTCACCTTGACAACAGACTGGACTGGAACACTGAGGCTGTCTACAGGAAAGGACAGGGAAGACTACTTCTGGAGGAAGTTTATGTCCTTCAACGTGTGCAGCAAGATGTTGCATACCTTTTACCAGTTTGTTGTTGCAAAAGCAATTTTCTTTGAAGCCATCGGGTGGGAGAGCACCAACCTGCCACCACAATAGCAATACATAATGACTCGCCTCTGTGCCGGGAGAGAAAAGCTTATCTTCTGAGTGGCATTGCATGATGCACATTCTACATTGAATTTGCAGTTAGAGCCATTTCTCAAATTATTATTCTTCATTCTATTACTTTTATCTAGTAGTATAGTCGTTTGTATCTATCTATCTATGTACCTAGACTATGAAACATAGATGGTGTGAATTAACACACACAACCGAGCTACAGCAGTTCCGCAACACAGCTGTTATGCACACGCAATGCAGGTAGTGTGCAGGAGGCGTAAGCCTAATAGGAGAGCAAGAGGAGATAGAGAGGGATGAACAAAGATGAGAGAGGAAGAATGAGAGACAGATGGAGGAGACATAAGACATCCCTAATGAGAGAGACAGAGAGAGAGAGAGTGTGCTGGCTACTGCTTAGGTTAATAAGCTAACAAAGTCACGCTAAGGGAGCCCTTCAAGGAAACAGCTGTGTTGGCTATGGAATAGAGTAGAATACATCTGTCACAAACCAGCATAAAGCCTGGTGTACAGCACAACACCATGAACAACCCAGCATCTTTAAATTAGCCTGATAACATTGATGTGTGTGTGAAGCCGAATGAAAGAAAGTTGGAAAGAAGAAAAGATCACACAACAACAGTCTCAAACACATGTCCTTACCATTATAGGTCACTCTTGGCTTGGTCAAACACATGACCAGGTGCAGGTCCATCTCGTCCGAGGAGACAAACTTGGAACACACGGGGCATTTGAAGCCTGCAGGGAACAGCAGAGAGAGGACAAGAAAGTGAGGGCTTTTTTAGGAACTGGGACCACCATGCAGACAAGATGTATTAGAAATATGATCAAACCTCGACACCTGTCTGATTTCATTGATATTCAGCAGGTTGCTTTCTTCAACAGCCCCCCTACACCCTTTTTGCTTGTGTCTTATTCCACACCGCTAAACGAGACGGTCCTCAGTCATCAGGGCAGTGACTCCACCACTCTGACCCTGTTCACCTGTGACCTCCAATAAGGTAACCTTTGACCTCTGTTTCCATATTTTAATTAGGCACACAGACCCAAAGCCGCGGCAGAGGCCACTAGGGCCTACCTCATCTCCACCGCCAGCGATTTCACAGGAAATGACAAAACACTGCAGCATATTCATGCCATCTCCAGCTGAAAAGTATGAATTATTGAAAAGGTTAAATCTGCAGTCGCCCCCAATTAAACAGGAAGGTAGGGAGTCACAAAGTACTGAGTCTTTAAGGGGAGCGGAAGGGTGTTTTTTCCTAAGGATTAATCAGGTTATCAGGTTGACTGGTTAACCAGCAAATGCACACACACACACACACACACACACACACACACACACACACACACACAGACAGACAGACAGACAGACAGACAGACAGACAGACAGACAGACAGACAGACAGACACACACGCACGCATACACACGCACACACCCACGCACACACACATACAGCGGTTACTATAATATCACCATGCAAAGGAGGAAGCCAATAAAAAAATAATAAAGCAATTAAGCCAGTGTTATATTACTCCCCTGGCTTATCTTCCTTATAAAAGATCACCCAGAGAGGGTGTTAGGTGCTCAGGTGACACGTGACACGTGATTGTCCTTGGGGGTGGGTGAGGGGTGGACTGGGGCCTCTGCTGGGTTTGCCTGATGTGAGCGCACTCACAGTAATCATGGGCGCGGGGAGCCATCTGCACTATATACAGTAGATCATTCTGTCCAATGGATGCAAAGCAGCATAAGTGGCATGTGTGAGGGCATGTCAGTGGGATCGCCAAGGGACTGTGATGAAGGTAAGGCCGCCGACCTTCACTTTCTCAGGCACACAGCAGACAGCAGCATGCAGGTAACAGCTGACGACTGGAAATGTGTGTGTGTGTGTGTGTGTGTGTGTGTGTGTGTGAGTGTCTCAGATTGTGTGTGACACCTCACAGGACCTCCTAATCACTCACACACCTGTCCGCTGGCTCTCACCCTGGTCCTGGGAACATGTGTATCAGAAGACACCCCCATCCCCCTGGCTCTGTCTCTTTATTGAGACCCTGAGGGGGCGGGGTGGGGCCTGGGGTGGGGGGTGGGGAGCCTCCATCACTGCCTGCTGCAAGGCCACAGACTGACATAGACTGATGACTGTGTGCAGCATGGGTCACCATCACCAGGGTATCATCTCCTGCAGGACACAGGCAAGACATACCTGTCCACGCTGCAATGGATCATCCTGCAATGGATCAATTCATGTCCATTACATTTCTCCAATTAGCAGCCACCTTTCTCCAAAACGGCAGAACGCGAGGTACACATTATTTTGTGCTCAACGAGAATCGATCCCCAAAACCTTGATAAGCACCTTATTCTAACACCTGCACACTTGCAACGAACGTTATGGTTGAGTTCCACAGCACAGTAGTAAACAGGGTAAATGACTCACCACGGCAGAGGAAAAACATGTTGACAATCAACTGTATATGAACATTTAACCCTGGGACCTGTTGTGCTATTTGGGACAGTGCGAGAAGTCTACACGGCTCTTATCAATGCAAACATGCACCATCATGATTCCTCCTAATGAGCTCCATTAAGTAAGCGCAGTCTGCTATCCAGAGATAACCAAACCATTTAGAATGGGCTCCTGAGGTAAAGAGGGGGGAGTGAGGGAGAGAGAGAGAGAGAGAGAGAGAGAAGAGAGAGAGAGAGAGAGGGAGAGAGAGGGATGTAGAATGAGTCATACTGGAAAGAGGGACAATCTTCAGGAAATAAAGAGTCTTAACACAATCCATATCTCTCCTCCATTGTGTGTGTGTGTGTGTGTGTGTGTGTGTGTGTGTGTGTGTGTGTGCGTATGTATGTATGTATGCATGCTCACTAGTCTAAAATCACTTGGGGAAGGGAAAGTCTTTTTTATCGTTATTCATAAAAAACGTGCTATTCAAATTCATGATGGTGAGTCACTCACACTCTGCGCAAAATGCACACAGAGATCAGTGATGCTTGCATCCCATTCAAGCTGATAAGAGTGTGTGTGTGTGTCTTTGTGTGCTTTTTGTGTGTGTGTGTGTGTGTGTGTTTGTGTGTGTGTGTGTGTGTGTGTTTGTGAAATAAAGAAGCAGGCTTAGGGATGAGAGCTGAGCAAAGATTTCCCACAGCATTAAGGCACTGCTTACCAGTATACACACTCACTAAACCCACTACACACACTCACTAAACCAACTACTAGTATACACACTCACTAAACCAAATCCCATTTAACTCACTCACTAAACCAACTAACACACACACACACTCACTAAACCAACAGATCCTTCAGTTCTGTTATCAGGAGTTCGCATACACATGAGTATCAGATGATTTATGATGATGAACGAAGATTTATCGAGATGACGACTATAATGATGATGACGATGATGATGGCTACAGCCCATTAGTGTAGTCCAAATTCAACCTCAGTATGGAGCATGGCTGTGCATTTTGTGTTGACCTCCAAGGACAGATTACATCTACTCCCGTCACTCTTATTCACTCCACACAACAGAGCCTCTGGACTGACCACAAGACACAGACACAGACACAGACACAGGCACACACACACACACAGACACACACACACACACACACACACACACACACACACACACACACACACACACACACACACACAGAGAGAAGCACAGACAGACAGACAGACACATGGGTAGTGGGTATTTCATGGAGAACTAAGACATGGACAATCTCATGTCACTGAGTGAGTTTCAAGCAGCAGTGTTTTGCTTTGCCTTAAGGCTGTACTCTCTTCTACGATGGCGGTAAAGTAGAACACTAACTTTCCTATAGCAACCAAATGTACAGGTAAAATGTCTTCAATCATGATAAAGCTACTTATTTAATATGTCGAAGATGTTACAAAGGTTTCTTTCTTCAGACATCTAGAAATCATTACATTCCTTTAAAAGCTATTGTGTATAAGTTAAAGAGCACTTCCTTGATATCATATACAGCAGTCACTTATAACCCTAAATATGGGATAGACTCAGGTGAGCTCTTCAGCACCCTGCTCTGTTCTGTTCTGTAGTTAATGAGGATTAATCACACCCCCTCTCTCTGTTTGGACACAGCCTGGTGCTGGAGGGTTTGAGTTTCAGTCCTCATTATACACCTGCAACCCGAGTGCCGAGCATCTAAACATACGCACACTTGTGTGAATGTGTGTGTGTGTGTGTGTGTGTGTGTGTGTGTGTGTGTGTGTGTGTGTGTGTGTGTGTGTGTGTGTGCTGGTGGCACCGTCGAAACTAGACACCTCCCTGTCTGCTTCTCCTACCCTGCCGGAGCTGTGTTTAACAACTGGCGCTGTTGCATTGCACCTGGATTAAGGTTTCTGCTGTATTTACTGTAAACCAGACGGGCTGGCATAGATGGGTCAGCTGCTGAAGCAGCAGGTGTCTGCGTTCGGCCTTCAGTATGAGGCTCCAGACTTCCACCTAACCGAGGGAGTGTTTTAGAGCCATAGAAACACTCCCACTGCAGATCACTGGCCATGCATCATCTTTGGCAAAGATACACACAAGGAAGAAAAGGAAGACCGAGACAGAGAGAAATAGTCAATACATGTATCATTTTGTGTTTTCCTGTAGTATTTATGCTTATTTTATTTATGCTTATTTTTAGTCTCTGTAAGCCTACACAAAGACAATTAGATTATTGTTATTCCGTATCCTTTGACTGCTTTAGCAATACAAAGGCCTTATTGGTTATGCCAGTAAATACTTTAAATTGAATTGAATTGAATTGAGAGTGGGAGGGATAAAAGGGAAAGACAGTGGTAGGGAGAGAGGGAAAGAGAGGAAGGGAGAGAAAGGGAGGGAGAGATTGGGAGGCCTGATGCAGCTTATGAAATGTAACTAAGCTGTTTTCTATCCCTGTGAAGGGAAAGCATGAAATCACTCGATTTCCCCAAGGAGAAGACTGGCCTGTTAAAGGGAATGTGGAAATACCTCGCATGAAACTAATTTACAGATGGTGTGTAAAGTGTCTATATGCATGTACATGTGTGTGTGTGTATGTGTGTCCATGGGAAAGGGGTCTGCATACATATGATGCCTTAAAGACATTATGACACTAAACAGATACTGGGACTGAGGACTAATGATCAGGATATAATAAAGTTGAACAAACTCTGACAAGCAAACACACATAAACTATTAAAGATGGCTGGAACATGTCCTGGAGAGTTTGGACTTACGTAACTGCCAGAAAAGTAAACAAAAAAGGGAAACAGAAAGAGAGGATCACGTCAGTGATGTGGTCTGATGTGTTTTGTTTTTGTGTTCCTCTCACATCTGTTTTCATGTGCGCGTGACCTATGTGGGCGCTGTCCATGTCCCTTGTGAAGAGATTGCTCAATAGGTGTTTCGCTAGTGTTGTTCTTGCACTGATTTAATTACAAATGGTGAAATCTCCTATAATTTATTGAATTGGATGCAATCTGATCTAGTATCCCTCCACTAACACTGACCCAGTGGCTATGCACACAGTCAGGAAAAACACCAACACCAAATTTTAAAGCCCCATTCTGGAAGAATTTATATCTTTCTCTACTGAGCCCCCCCTAAAGTTACGGAGTGCAGCTCAGTTTAACACCAGTGTCGTGAATACAAATCGCACTTCGATACCCCCTGCACAGTGTATTTGTTGACAAGCTGAAGGATATGGAAGCAGTAAAGACAACAGCAGAAGCCAAAGAAGCATGTCAACTGACACGGTTAAGTAATTTCACAAATCTCCGTGACACAGGGATGAAACCCATAAGGCTACAGCCTACGTCAAAGTCTTTCATGAATAACATTGTCAGGGATGTTTATGATGAAAACTAGCGAGTCGACAACTTTCCTTACACAGCTTATCATCAAGCAACACAAGACATAGCAAGACAGCAAAGTTATTATTGACTAGTCCAACAGAATGAAGGCCAGTTCAGCATCTGACACGCTTGGTTACTTGTTTGGTGTCTTGATCGGTTATTCTGTCTTTATTCTCTTCCTAACCTCCAATAACGTCTTCCTCGGTTTCTTTGTAGCCTCTACCATGATGCCCATACAGAGGATACTGTGCCATCTTCCTCTTATAGCTAGCGCACTGATCTATTTGTTGTTGCGTGAGGTGGTGCCGTGGTGCTCAAGCCCTGTACCCTAAAGATACATAGTTCAATACCAGGCGCATTAAGTGTGCAATGGCACAGACGCCATTTTCTGAATAACAAGTCAGTGTACCACCAAAATCATTTTTAAGCTGTTATTTTAAGGTAAAATTGTTGCATAATGTTTCTTCAAGACCTGAAAATGGTAGCCTGTCGATACATAATTGTGGCCACACACACGCATACGCACAGCACATGCACACGCACACGTACAAGCACACACATACACACACCTTCACACATGTGCATACACATCCTCTCACTCACACATGAAAACAGAAACTTCTCCTCAGGCTCATACCTCCCCCTGTAAAAACAATCATCTCTAGCGCTGGACCTCTGTGGTCAAAGAATGCATGTCCTCCTGGAGGCCTGAGGGGAGAGAGGTGTTGGCATTGGCCACTGTTTGGCTGGGCACACAGATAAGAGTCCAGGACAAAAGGTCCCATCTAGTCACACACTCTTTTGTGTGTGTGTGTGTGTGTGTGTGTGTGTGTGTGTGTGTGTGTGTGTGTGTGTATGGGCATGTGTGTGTATATGTATGTGTGTGTGAGGGTGGGTGGGAGTGTGTGTGTATGTGTGTATGTGTGCGTGTGTGTGTGTGTGTGTGTGTGTGTTAACATCCATCTTTAGTGCACAAGACTACCTAATAATGGGAGCAAGCATTGGTCTGTCCTTTTTATCTCAGCTATATTGGACCTAATGGAGGTGATATGCCAGCAGGAGGGTATAATGTTCTCCCCTGATGGGACTACAAAAAGAGCTCAAAGCCAACTCAATTGCTGAAAACAAAGCTTTTATTTATAGACTTCACAGCAACCAGAAGGTTGACATACAAAGAAAACACAGCATCACTGTAAGACAGGATGTCACTTCCTCACCAGACACCACTTAAGGACACTATCAAAGCTGCTTCATCATGAGAGACGAAAGCAAGCAGCAGCAAACCAGTTTCATCCTCACGCAACGTCACGTGTCAAACAATAACAGCTGAGTTGGTTTGGAGCCCTACATACATCCTGTCCTTCATCTCCAAGAGAAGAATGCCTGGGGGAACACACACACACACACACACGCAGGGACACACGCACACACGCCTCTGAATCAAAAAGGATGGAGCCTCGTTAGGGCCTAGAGAGTGCAGTGCAACAGGCGTTTGGTCTTCCTTCCCCCCGGGGACGGCCAGCTGTCTCCTCACTAATGAATATGGATGACCGCAAAAGGCCATGAATCCACTACTGCTTTAAACAGAGAGAGGGAGAGGGAGAGGGAGAGGGAGAGGGAGAGGGAGAGGGAGAGGGAGAGGGAGAAAGACACACAACAAAAAAGCGAGGCTTCTATGAAAACAGGCAGGCCAAGACGATGAAAAATGGAGCCCAATTTGTCACGGGGACCTAGCACCCACAAAGCCATCACTACAGAGGGAATGGAGAAGCAAAGAAAGCCCTTCAAACGGAAACAGTCAATTCCATTCCATTTTTATTTATATAGCGGCAAAACAATGATATTGTCTCAAGGCGCTTCAACAGGAAAAAGATAAAGATTACTGTCTGATTATGAGAGGATGTGATTATAAGAGGATAACAAGCAGCTTTGAACGAAAAACAAAGAACTCTGAGAGCTAAACGCAAAGAGAAGCATTACTACCGATAGCATTAGCATTGGCCTTCAGACTGAAAACCATACAAATCAGCAAGAACAGCAAAGACGGAAAGAGTGGGATTCTTTTATTTCAAGAGAATCACTTATTCTCACTGGCCTAACATAACTCAACTCAAGCTTGAAGATTTTCTTATTCCCATCGTGAACATTTGGAAAGAATGAATAACTGAAATTAAACCAGAATAAACACTGATGGGTGGTTTTTGAAGGAAACAAAGGCTTTTTTAAATGTTTTATTTGTGCCTGGAGAAGTATACTCCGCCTTAATTTGATGCCATGATCTCAGGGAGATGCTGGATGTTAAAGGTGCCATAGAATGCATATTATAAATTATTTTAAAATGGTTTTCTGATATTTACATAGAAGGCATGTGACTTTGGTCAGGGCTAAAAATGCCCAGTTTTACACACCCATTCGCAACCTTATGATCTTTTGTTGGGCTTCTGAGGAGTTCTGTCTGATTGGATCCTATCCAGCAAGGCACCATTAGCCATAGAGTGGATAGCTCACTGAACCACCAAACTAGCCAAGTTATGTCTTGTTGATGAATTATAAAATTAAAGATTTACTTTACCGAAATATAGGTTTGACAAATATTCATTTTATATGGTACACTTACAGTATATGGCCCCAGCGCATATTCTTTTCAATTTCATCAGGGGACGCTCAGGAAACCAAATAGCTTGAGAATGACAGTATATCAGTTCCATGTCCTGAGCTGTGTTTATTCAACTAGGACAGGATAAATACAGTTTTCTAGGGCACCTTTAACGAATGTTAGTGGAAGAGACTTGAACGAGCTGCATCTGAGGCACATACCCTTTAAGACAAACAAAGAAATACATTTCCTGCGTGAAATCATCAGTCACATCCAATTCTTATAACGCAGACAAGGCAATATAATTTTCAATTACTGTGCCAAAAAGACCCAATCCATTCTCCACCCCTTTGAAAACTGTGCCTCATGGCTGATGACATCTCGTGTGTGGAGGGGAAGTAGGCAGGGATGATAAAGAGTTATACATAAATACATGAAATATGTTAAGTTATGAAAGGGGGCCATACAGCTTATTTGGCAAAGCTTAGACATCTGTAACAGACGAGACTACATGTTCTGAAGATTTAGCTTGAACTATCTACTCTTTTCCCCACCTGCTCTGCCGGTCTTGGTCTCATCAGAGACGCAGCAGGAGATGGGACTTGGGGGGACACAGAGACACAGAGGGTATTATCAGTTTCAGGTACAGGAGACTGAAAACTGAGACTGTGGACTCTGTGTCATTTGGAGGAATTCAGATGCGTGCTGAACTCACACTCCAGTGGGACCTCCTGCGAACATGCAATAACATCTCAGGACCACAAAGCTTCAAAATCAATATCCTGCTGGTGCTCACAAGTGTCTGTGCTGTGGGCCTGGGGCATTACTTTTCTGTCCAAATTCTTCTCTGAAGTCACATTGTGACGGCCACCTCACGGCACCAAATTTTCCACTTGGCCAACAAGCCTCCACTAGTGATCCAAACTTTCACTGGGGCAATCCAAACAGTGAGGTGTCTGTCTATGAAGAAGGAGAATGGAATTGAGTACAGAGAAGCTTCCAATAAACACACACACACACACACACACACACACACACACACACACACACACACACACACACAATTCACTCAGAAGTTCCCCCTTGGATCTTACTCCCTCCTGTCTCACGTCTCCCTCAGATCAGCGGACCCTCAGGGGCCAAACACCCCCTCCTCTTCCTCCTCCATATCCGCACGTCTGCATCAGATCAGTGCACCCTCGATGGCCTCCGCTGGCCCAAACACCTCCTCCTCTTCCTCGTCCACTTCCGCACATCTCCATCAGATCAGTGCACACTCAGGGGCCAAACACCTCCTCCTCCTCCTCTTCCTCCTCCATCTCCACACGTCTCTATCAGATCAGTGCACCCTCAGGGGCCTCCACCGGCCAAAACACCTCCTCCTCTTCCTCCTCCAACACCTCTACATTATAAATACTTTTCTAAGTTCGCACACACACACACAGACATAATTCACTGGCTTTAGAGTCCAGTCATGTTAAAGCTTTGTGAGTAAATGTCTGTGGCGTTTATGATGGTTGACATTCATGGAGGTTTTGCAGGAAACCAATATGACCTTTATGTTTCTCCAGATGGCCTTTTTTTGATGAAGTTTACATTCTTATGTGCATAAACCACAGACAGTAGTTTTGCAGAGACCAGAGCCTTTGCCCTGGAGAGACTGGATAGAAGTTCGGCCTGCCCCACGTCACCAAATACACAATCATATCTGTTCCTTCTCATCAGGAGGTCAGAGAGGAGATCTTCAACAGAGGTCTGTGTTTTTAGTCAGCAGAAATCTCGTGCCTTTTAGAGAAAGATCAGGGCAGGTTGTTTTTGACATTTTCAGTTCTTCTAATCAGAGCGCGTGAGACCACACAGACTTCCTCTCTGGTAAATAGTCATGACGGAAGTGCAACATGCATCTTGGGTTTTTTTCTGCCTTTTCTTTTTTTAACAGACCATTTGCGAGAATCTGATGTAAAATGCAGAAGCGCTGCTACAGTGGTCAGCACATGCACCCTGCATATCACCCGTGCATCAGTCACATATGAGCCGCTTGTCACCTGTGTAAGAATTGAGGACGTTTAAGGGAAACTATATACTGCAAGGCACTGTGATGGAACTGGAAATATTGCTATTCTGTTGTTGCAAGACATTAACTCCTTATTTTGTATCTGTAACTCACTCTTGGATGTGTACTCTGTCTGTCTCACTGACACCTGAACAAATAGCATGTGAACCCCTCCCCCCCCAGATAGCCTCTCTCCTGCTAAAACCCTTTGTACCCTGGTATCACCCCCTCCGCCCATAGGTGAACCCCTCACCCCACTGTCTCCCCCTTCCTCTCCCCTAAAGGGTGTGGTCCTCCCCTCCCCTATTGTATTCTACCTGACTGAATTGTATAAATGCCAACACATTCTGCTATCAGGTAGGCCTTTCTCTAGGCATCAGCTGAGAGGGATCTCCACGGCGAAATAAACTCCAGAAACCTGACTGCCACTTTCCAGTCCCTTCTTCAAGTTTAGCGTGCTCATTTCAGATTCTGTCAACTGCATTCTAAACTGAGCTCTTTGGACATTATGGTAAAAGGACTGCATCTAATCCATTTCAGCCCTGTGTTGCCTTTTGTTGTTAGCCTAAAAGCACACCCACCACCATTCTGAACACATTCTCATTCAATTCAAACCTCCAAATCCTGGATATGCATTTTCTGTCTGATTCATCCATGGGCTCCTTGAAGGGCTTACTGAAGCATGTAAGCTGAACTGAGCAGAGGAGAGGAGAGGAGAGGAGAGGAGAGGAGAGGAGAGGACAGGAGAGGAGAGGAGAGGAGAGGAGAGGAGAGGAGAGGACAGGACAGGACAGGACAGGACAGGACAGGACAGGAGAGGAGAGGAGAGGAGAGGAGAGGAGAGGAGAGGAGAGGAGAGGAGAGGAGAGGAGAGGAGAGGAGAGGAGGAGAGGAGAGGAGAGGAGAGGCGATATGTCCAGGAGAAGTGCAAATCTCCTGGGTCGTAGAGGAGAGGCGATATGTCCAGGAGAAGTGCAAATCTCCTGGGTCGTAGAGGTCATCTTAAATACACATACAGTTAACCCAATAAAAATGTATTTATTCTGTGAGTCACCTTGGATGCAAACAAAAGAAATGAATTAATCATAACACATTTAAAAAGACCCCGTAGGAAATGAAAACACTATGGGTGTATGAGGCCAGAGGAAGGAAAACACTATGGGTGTATGAGACAAAAGGAATGAAAGCACTATGGGTGTATGAGGCCAGGGTTAGAAACACAATGAGTGTATGTGGTAGGGGTTGGCGATATGAGCTAAAATTCATATCACAATATTTTCCACTGTTCAGACGATATCGATATTATATCACGATATATGAGGGTAAAAAATCTGAATCACATTTAAATAGCCATTATTAGCTTAATGATATTAGTTCAGGCAAAATATGTCATCATGAAAAGTAAAAATCGAATAATGATCAAATAAAATAAATATTTCTCTACTGATATGTGCTACAACTGTAATTTATGTATGATTCCAATCATTTCAAGCATTTTTATAATTAGAAATTGCGGAATTTGCGCATGTACTGTTTAAACAGAGAGGAGACATGCGAGGTGAGGCAGCGACGACCAGTGCCTCATCTTAGATTGTGCAATCCCTCACTAACTGGGTTGAGCGCACGCCTTTTGTTTTCTCATCGTTTGTCACCACTGTAGTATTTGTGGACACTTGTAATATTATATGTCCTTTTTATCCATAGAATAGGTCATGTATTTCACGTATGTGTAGAACCTATTTAGTCTTGCTGATCTGACATAAACCTGCAGTGAAAAGCACTGCGGGGAGGCAAACAGTAGTTCTCTCTCAATAAAGGGGCCGTGCGAGAGCCTGAAACTGGAATTTCAATCGAAACGTAAAGCTTAAATAATAGGAAATCAATACCGGAGCTAAAAAGATATGCTTCAAACGATGGGACAGAAAATAACAAGATCGACTTGTCACGTTTAAAGCCAAATTGCTTTTGAAAAATGTTGGAACCTCATGAATAGATTTGGCTTTGGACGAAGAGCGGAGACTAAATATTAGCATGAGCAATATTCACTAACGTTACATAACATTGTTATCAGAGTCCTTGCTCTGTCGATTTCCCATTATTTGTCTTAGGATTGTTTATATCTACTGTATGTAAAGCCATTTAACATCACACAAGTGGTTGTTATCACTTTGAACCAAGATGATGGTGAGCTGATTTTGAGAAATTAAACTTCGCAGCTATTTTATTTAGCTAAGTTATGTTTCCTGGTTGTTACTGGTTATTGAATTGCTAGCTAAGGAAGCGTTTAATAACCTTAGCATAAACGATTTAAATGGGAGAGTTACATTTGCATGAAATGATAGCTAGTTATCTAGCTGCTGATATAGTTCACAATTATAATGGGCAAAGGTAGAAACCCTCAGGGTGCCTGTGCAACTTCGTATGAAAGAGTTCATATTCACACATATTACACGAGTTCATCACAAGCTAGCAGCTGCCAACTGTATGTACCTCACCTATGTGTGTTAAGAATGATGATATGAAATATGATAAACAACCAGTAGACAATTTGCAAGCTGCCAATTGCATGGTGATTTAAGAGGTTGCTGGTGCTTACACCTTTGGCTAAAACAACACAGCGACACAGCCTTTTTTGGTTGGGGTCGGGGATTTTACAGCAAAACCAGTTCCAAACAACAGAGGTGCCCCTTTTCTTCTTAAGGGTCCGAATACACATAAGCGTCTTTTTACAGGCGCAGTCGCTTCAGTAACGCCTTGGCAAAGTGCGGCGGCCAAAACAGACTTTTCACGTATAATAATAATCACTCCGCGATGAAAGCGCATTGATGAAAACCGTTCATTCAAAATTCTGACGTTGAAAATTGAACTATTTTTCGTGTTAAATGTTAATTTGTTGACTGTAGAATTGTTTTATAAAAGCAATACTTGTGGGAGGGGGGTAGGTAAGGGATAATCCCACTCCCACTCGTGCTATATTGCTTAATCATACCACATCTTCCAGCATAAAAACAGGAAATAAGTGATAAAGTAGTTAAGTCCGCCTGTTGCTTTATCTAATTGGCTGCCTGGGCCGAGTGTAACATTGATGAGCGGTGCGCTGGAAAGTTGAGAATAGAGAAAACTTTTAAGCGCACCTAAAAAACGCTCCAAGACGAAACGCGTGGTGGAGAAAAGGCGCACACGCAAAGCGCGCCAGACCATAGGAATCAATGCATTTCTAGCGTCCCGTTTTAAAAAAACGCTAATGTGTATTCGAACCCTAACAAATTCTTCCTCCTGCTCTTGAGCAACATACATTTTTGGGTTTTCGCTCATCCTGGATTGTTAATGTTTTCCTCAATAGTAAACCTGCCGCCTAACTGCAGCTGCCTGCACGCTTCTTTGTTGCTACCACTACATGCGCGCAACAAGTGCATGCGAAGTGCGCAAAAAAAAAATAGGTCCACATATTAGCATACATTATTTTATTCGTAAAAACGAAGAAAGGTTAGATTTAAATAAAAAAAGATGTAGCTACTTAGTACTATCACTGAGTTGAAATTTGGACTGAAAAAATATTAATGCCAAATTTGAATTTATGAATTATGAATAAATCGCAATACCCACGATATTGCAAAATCCATATCATGGCGTGGCAAAATCGCTGTTATTACTATCAAACCGGTATGTCGCCCACTCCTAGTATGAGGCCAGGGTTAATGAACACAATGAGTGTATGAGACCAGAGGAAAGAAAACATTATGGGTGTATGAGATCAGAGGAATGAAAGCACTATGGGTGTATAAGACCAGAGGAGGGGAAAACACTATTGGTGTATGAGGCCAGAGGAATGAAAGCACTATGGGTGTATGAGGCCAGACGACTGGCCAACCGGCTGACATATCTGATCCTTACTTTCTACCGGCATTGCATTTTCAAACAATTACAAGGTAATCATAGACCTTTGGCTCATCCATATGCAATACTTATAAGCAGTTCTTAGGTTCAATCCCAAACTTCAGTGCATAGTGGGAGTAAAGTCTCGGTGCTGAATTAAGCACAATACAAAGTCTGGTGTGTTTAAAAAGTTTAGGGCACCCAGAGGACAGTGTTTTACTGGAGTGTGACGGGGTTAATCATTTTCATGCCGATATTCCCAGCACATCTTTGATCTGATGTGTGTGTGAGTGTGAGTGTGTGAGTGTGTGTGTGTGTGTGTGTGTGTGTGTGTGTGTGTGTGTGTGTGCTTTTACCATGCAAATGTGCCACCCTCAGCATTCTGGCTTAATGCAGCTTAACAGAGGGGCAGACCTCCAGTGAGCAGAACCACTTCTGCTGATTATCTGCTTGGCTGATTGAGGTACAGGAGGAAGGTGGGGTGTGTGTGTGTGTGTGTGTGTGGGGGGGGGGGGGTGATATGGAGAGTTAAAGTAAGAATGAGAAAGTCGGTTGAAGAGAGAGAGAGAGAGAGTATGGAGGGAGAAGATATTGTTGGGGTGAGAGAGTGATATGGAGAGTTGAAGTAAGAATGAGAGAGGCAGTTGAAGAGCGAGAGCGAGTATGGAAGGAGAAGAGATTGTTGGGGTGAGAGTAAACGGTGAGAGAGTGATATGGAGAGTTAAAGTAAGAATGAGAGAGGCAGTTGAAGAGAGAGAGAGAGAGTATTGGAGGAGAAGAGATTGTTGGGGTGAGAGTTAACGGTGAGAAATAAACAACAGAGAAGGGCCTGAGATGGGGAGTGACAGACTGTCTGAGAGAGAAAAGAAAAGGACAGATGGAGAATAGGGCATTGAGAATAGGGCAGAGAGAGATGGAGAATAGGGTAGAGAGAGATGGAGAATAGGGCAGAGAGAGATGGAGAATAGGGTAGAGAGAGATGGAGAATAGGGGATGGAGAATAGGGTAGAGATAGATGGAGAATAGGGCAGAGAGAGATGGAGAATAGGGGATGGAGAATAGGGTAGAGATAGATGGAGAATAGGGCAGAGAGAGATGGAGAATAGGGCAGAGAGAGATGGAGAATAGGGTAGAGAGAGATGGAGAATAGGGCAGAGAGAGATGGAGAATAGGGTAGAGAGAGATGGAGAATAGGGGATGGAGAATAGGGTAGAGATAGATGGAGAATAGGGCAGAGAGAGATGGAGAATAGGGGATGGAGAATAGGGCAGAGAGAGATGGAGAATAGGGTAGAGAGAGATGGAGAATAGGGTAGAGAGAGATGGAGAATAGGGTAGAGAGAGATGGAGAATAGGGGATGGAGAATAGGGTAGAGAGAGATGGAGAATAGGGTAGAGAGAGATGGAGAATAGGGCATTGAGAATAGGGCAGAGAGAGATGGAGAATAGGGTAGAGAGAGATGGAGAATAGGGGATGGAGAATAGGGTAGAGAGAGATGGAGAATAGGGGATGGAGAATAGGGTAGAGAGATGGAGAATAGGGTAGAGATAGATGGAGAATAGGGCATTGAGAACAGGGCAGAGAGAGATGGAGAATAGGGTAGAGATAGATGGAGAATAGGGTAGAGAGAGATGGAGAATAGGGGATGGAGAATAGGGTAGAGAGAGATGGAGAATAGGGGATGGAGAATAGGGTAGAGAGATGGAGAATAGGGTAGAGAGAGATGGAGAATAGGGGATGGAGAATAGGGTAGAGAGAGATGGAAAAAAGGGTAGAGAGAGATGGAGAATAGGGGATGTAGAATAGGGTAGAGAGAGATGGAGAATAGGGGATGGAGAATAGGGTAGAGAGATGGAGAATAGGGTAGAGAGAGATGGAGAATAGGGGATGGAGAATAGGGTAGAGAGAGATGGAGAATAGGGGATGGAGAATAGGGTAGAGAGATGGAGAATAGGGTAGAGAGAGATGGAGAATAGGGGATGGAGAATAGGGTAGAGGGATGGAGAATAGGGGATTGAGAATAGGGTAGAGAGAGATGGAGAATAGGGTAGAGAGAGATGGAGAATAGGGGATGGAGAATAGGGTAGAGAGAGATGGAGAATAGGGGATGGAGAATAGGGTAGAGAGAGATGGAAAAAAGGGTAGAGAGAGATGGAGAATAGGGGATGTAGAATAGGGTAGAGAGAGATGGAGAATAGGGGATGGAGAATAGGGTAGAGAGATGGAGAATAGGGTAGAGAGAGATGGAGAATAGGGGATGGAGAATAGGGTAGAGGGATGGAGAATAGGGGATTGAGAATAGGGTAGAGAGAGATGGAGAATAGGGGATGGAGAATAGGGTAGAGGGATGGAGAATAGGGGATTGAGAATAGGGTAGAGAGAGATGGAGAATAGGGTAGAGAGAGATGGAGACTAGGGGATGGAGAATAGGGTAGAGAGAGATGGAGAATAGGGGATGGAGAATAGGGTAGAGAGAGATGGAGAATTGGGTAGAGAGAGATTGAAAGGGAAAGGGATATTGAAAGGGAGACAGAGAGAGGGAGAGACATGGAGATAGGCAGAGCCCGATAGAGGGTTATTAAAATAGTCAATCACATCCCTCATTTCTCATCATTTTGGATTTGCACTTTCTCTGATGTACTGAGGCAGCTCCTCTGGATGTGCCCAGCACTCCACCCAGCCTGGTGCCCTCCCCCTAGAGAGGGGCACACGCAGGGCTGGCCATCTCTCACCAGCCTGGTGCCCTCCCCCTAGAGAGGGGCACACGCAGGGCTGGCCTTATCTCACCTTAGGCCTCTCAAGACCATGAAATGACTCGAGCCCCCATAAACGGTTAATATTTACAAACCTCAACTCAGAGCTCTCAGAATAGGACAATAAACTACAAAATAGTTCAATGGGCCACTTCTCAATGACTGAACTCAACTAATTGGATCCCTGCCCCAGACATGGAAAAAAGGCATGCAGACGGCAGCCGGATCATATTTAGTGTGTAGACCTCACATGAGAATGCCTAAATGGCTCACAAGAGTGAAACTTAACAAAGACATGTATAATTTTTATTTGAAAACAAAAAAGTTGGTGGAAATACCATACAAAATTCTCACGAGCTGGGAAAACATTATTGATGTTCCCATACCATGGAAACAAGTATTTCTAAACATTTATAAAACAACAATCGATGTTAAACTGAGATATTTTCAATACAAAATGATATTTAAATTTATAGAAACAAATAGAATGTTATATATATGGGGAAAAGAAGCAACACCAAAATGTCGCCTCTGTCAAGAGGAAGAGGAGACAACAGATCATCTATTCTGGTACTGCGTCAAAACTGCTCATCTGTGGTTAAAAGTTGGGAAATGGCTAAGGGCTGGCGGAATCACCTGGAAATGTGATTTGTTTTCTGTATTGTTTGGCAGTCTGTCAGAAACAGCTGATTCACTGCAAAACATAATAACTCTCCTTGGAAAATCTTTCATTATTAAGTCAAATATCAATAACATAAACTGTTTAGTGAGATTTAAAAACCAGGTCAAACTATACTGTAAAATTGAATGTTTAATGGCACATGAAACCAATGAGTTAAAGTATGCAGACAGATGGGGTAGGTTAAAAGAATTAGAAGGATGGAATGAATAAATATTTAACCAAAACAAACGTTAGAAGTAAATAGGTACTTTTCTTCCTTCCCTTGGGGTGGTTGAGGGAGGGTTTTGGGAGGGGATCTATGGAGGCCTTTATTTATTTTATTTATTTGTATATATTTTCTTCTTTATTTATATATATAATTTAATGTATTATTATATTATTCTATGTTTAATAATGTGATATACAGTATAACCCTTTTCCTTTCTTATCTGTTTTGCCCTTCTTAAGTTGTATTCATTCTGGTGTACTGTCCTTAAGAGTAAAGGGAAAAAAAAGACTACATAAAGAAGTAAATAAAGAAGTCCTCCTTAGAGGGGGGGGGGGGGGGGGGGGGGGGGGGGGGTGGGAGAAAAAAAAAAAAAAAGAAGACACTGAAGCAATGTGCTTTGGCTATTTGTTTTAAGAGATCCAACCTCCCACCCCTATTAACCAATGAGAAGCTGTATTCTGTAGGGAGGAGGTTATTTAACCTTTTTTAATCTATGCCATTACTGTTTGACATAACTGATGAAGACACTGTATGCATCGAGACATTCATTGTTTGCACCTAAATTGTGCTCCAGTATCCTCCTTTGTTTCCTTCAGCTGTTAGTCTCACTTCCCATGTCCCTGTTACAGTTCTCTAACAGTGTACAGACACAACCCCAGAAACATGAAGTAAAACAACGCTTTTCTTTGTTTCTTTTATGCTAATCAGTTAGCAAGATTGTCAAGACAGTGACAGAGACACTAGCAGGATTTTCAAGCTGGAGGTCGGCTCCCCGATGAGTCAATAGTGGAGAGGCACCCTACTCTGTGTGTTTTGAGAGCTAACGTTCTCGCCCTA
>NC_137917.1:12804766-12817266 GCF_963457725.1 Sprattus sprattus | reverse complement strand
TGGTCTTGATTTTGCCTAGTCTAGGTCCGGTAGACCTGGTCTTGATTTAGCCTAGTCTAGGTCCGGTAGATCTGTAGCAGGCTGGGACTAGATCTGTTCAAATCAGCTATACAGAACTCTGCAAGGTTCTCTCTGTTCTTTACCTCCTCTCACCTCAGATCAAAATCATCAGGCCACAAGAAAATGTCTTGTAACTCATTAGCAGAATCAGGTGTATTCATCTTATCCAGAACCATGGAGACACCCGTAACCAAGGAGACGCCCGTAACAGTCACAGTTGACTCTGATCGCCTCAGAGTCAACTGTGGGATGGCCTCAGCACGGGGAAGAGATTAAGGGGATTACCCTATGTTATATGGCCCATATCACAATCAGGGCCCAGCCTACACTGTTTCCCATTCTTCAGGATTAACCAGAGAGCAGGTAGGCCCTCAGCTGGGAAAAGTTTTTTGGCCTGAAATATTTACAGCTGCTTTCAGACAACTGTGTACACATGCAGCTACACACAAACACGCACGAACGCACGCACACACGCAGCTACACACACACACACACACACACACACACGCAGCTACACACACACACACACACACACACACACAGCTACACACACACACACACACACACACGAAGGACGACTTGGCACTGAAACTGGGCAAAGATTAAAAGCACAGGACATTATGTCAGCCTGCTGTACCCCCTCCCCTCCCCCCATACTCACACACACACACATCTGCAAAACACACACACACACAGACACAGAAGATTATCCAATAAAAGCAGATTTTCATAAAACGGTTGTGTGTGGTTTGCTTGATCACAAGGACAACGCTGACATCATCCATCTGTGTACCCATGATGCACTGCTTTGGCCTACTCTCATGTGCCCGGTCTGAAAGAGGTCCAAACCCCATGACTCCGCTGCCTCTCGCTCTCTCTTCTGACGGTGGGGATGGCAGAGATTATTTTCTCTCTCTCTCTCTCTCTCTCTCTCTCTCTCTCTCTCTCTCTCTCTCTCTCTCTCTCTCTCTCTCTCTCTCTCTCTCTCTCTCTCTCTCTCTCTCTCTCTCTCTCTCTCTCTCTCTCTCTCTCTCTCTCTCTCCCTCCCTCCCTCCCTCTCCATCTACCTCTTTCTCTCTCTCTCTCTCGCTCTCTGAGGACTGATGTCTGGATGAGAGGAGCATTTCCTGAGTCTAAACAGGCCAGGAAGATTCTCTCTCTCTCTTTCACTCACACACACACACACACACACACACACACATACACACACACACACACACACACACACACAAACACAGGGTAAACACCCACACACACACCCACAAACATGAAAACATCCACACCCACACACACTCACTGAGGTTCTTCAGGAGATGTTTAGATGTTTTTTTTCCAGTGCGGTTGGCTTGCATTGTATTCCACTGCTCTGGTCAGTCGGTTTAGATAAAAGCACTTTCCACAATGATACATGTAAATATAGGTGGAGAAGGCTGCACCATAAAAAAAACCTCATCCCACATTTGTGCTGGGCAAAACTGTCTACGTGCCTTTGTTCTCCTAGCAGTACAGTTTACACAGTTCCAGAGCCTTGCTTGTCTGTACTTGAATCTGTTAAGAGTGACAATATCCCTGAGGTAAGAATCTTTACAAAGGGTCCTTAACATTCACAGTGCAGAGACGAAGGCAGTGTAAATGCATGGCTGCTTTAGACCTGATTTATTTCATTAAAGAGGAGCCCACATGCCGACTATTCTCAGTCATTAGTTCACAGTAGCAAGCTGGAACCCTGTAGTGAGATTGACTTCATAATGAGACTTTTAATACTTTTAATACTTTCTACCTTCTGCAATAACTTGGACGACTCATGGAAGATGGTGCCACACATAAGTGCCAATATTTTGGGGAGAGTCTGGCAGAAGCTCATTATGGATTATGAGAGTGTGCTTGTGTGTGTGTGTGTGTGTGTGTGTGTGTGTGTGTGTGTGTGTGTGTGTGTGTGTGTGTGTGTGTGTGTGTGTGTGTGTGTGTGGGAGAGAGAGTGTGTGAGTATGTGAGGAAATGGGAGCGAGAGAGAGAGAGAGGTGAGGGAGGGATAAAATAACAGGGAGAGACATCTGTAACAAGATGCAATGGAACTGTTTATGTGGACAGGTGATGAGTTATGGTGGCCTGTCTCTCATTAAAGGCATAGTGTCTAGTGGCTCTCATTAAAGGCCCGTCACCAATCTGATGAATGATAACAGGAGTATGGTGGAGAGGAGTTCACCATCTGGGCTCTTGGCACTGAGCACATGCACGAGGAGAGGACGTTTAAGATTGCGAGACTATTAGCCAAACGGTTCACCACAACGGCAGTTTATCCGACATTTCACTGGAATTTTTTAGGGATGTCCAATCTACAAAGTCTAGCCAAATGCCAGAGCGAGAAGGTTGGGTCCAGGCCAAGGGCTCTGCTGTTAAGACAGGGAGAACTCATCTTAACTGCACAATGTTCATTTCCCTCTTTTCTACAGATGACCCTGTGTTAAATAGCACAAAATAGACTAAATATTACACCAAGGACAGAGCCGTGGTAGTGGAATCAAGGTCAGGCCTTTCAATGAACTGAACACAATCACAGATGCGGCCTAGCTCGTGGTCTGGCTGCCGCGCAGTGTGAAGAGAAACCTCCTACTTTCCCCCCCCCCCAAAAAAACATGGTTGTATTATTATCACCACAGTGCTAAATCACAAAAACAGAGGTTGGCGTTGGGGGGTGGGGGCTGAGGGGTTGGGTCTGAGCCCAGCCAATGTACAGTCAGCTGGTTGGGGCAGAGACAGTTTGTGGATGCTAGAGGCACTCCATTCCCTCCTGTAATTGCTTTTTCCAGGAAGGCGGAGACGCGGCAGCCATGCAGATGAGGTCCAGATGGAAAATCCTCTGATTGTCTACCTGGAAACCTCCTGGTGAAAAAAGATGAGGGAGGAATAGCTCAAGCTCACGTCTGAGGAGAGAGGGAGAGAGAGGGAGAGAGAGAGGGAGAGGGAGAGAGAGAGGAAGAGGGAGAGGGAGAGGGAGAGGGAGAGGGAGAGGGAGAGAAAGAGTAGAGCACGTTCCAAGATAACAAAAACATGTCAGCTTTCTTTAGTAGATACAGGGGTCGTGTTCCTCATATATCTGCTGCAAATGTGATTTGCATTAGATACAGTGTCATCACTGAGGAGGGTTGGAACGGGGGTGGGGGGATGGGGGGTATCTGATTACTGGAACATGGCTGCCGGCCCAACCAATAACCCCCTATTCTCCCCGAAGAGCTTTATTGCCCCAGTCAACACGCAGTTTGATTCCATACCAGTCTGTGGGAGGACAGAAGCAAGACTGTTAAATCACGCTAGCCTAGCGCCTAGCGCACGGAGGAATGTTTAAGGGGTTCTGTGTTAAACGGACCGTTTGTGAGTGAGCGAGCGAGCGGTGGTGAGCGAGCCAGCGCAGCGGCTGCAGCAGGGGCAGCTCAGGTAGAGCTTTCGAGGAGCGGCGGAATGTTTGGAGGCATGATGGAGGTCAGTTGTGAGGATCAGCGGCAATGGAATGTAGCAGGGCGGACGGCCCTCTTTATGCAGTTGGGGAGGGTTTCACCTGCATGTGTACTCACTGGGGTTCAGACCAGCTGCGCTACACTTGTCCTTCATGTTGTATCCATGGAGCTGTGAGCGCCCTGACTGGTGCGAATGCACATCTGCAAGTGGTTAAAAGCTGCTCAGATATGTATGTTGAATATGAGGCTCGCCCCGAGATTGAACCTGATTTGCACTCTTGACCTACTTGTCACGTAATATATCACAGGGCAAAAGCCATCAAGTAATAAGTTCCAACTATATCTGTATTTGTATTCGGGGGCAGCTGCCTGCTCTGGACTACATCACTGGGCCACCTGCTAAAGCCTTGGACAGCAGGAGGGAAGAGTTCCAAAAACAACCACGGTGTCACTTTGGGGACAAAACTAAACCCATAGGGGGTTTCACTTAGAATCTGAACCGGTTCCTAAATCTTAGTATAATGCTTGTGGCCAAAAGGATTTATTTTACAAAGAACACACAGTAACAACCAAAAAGAGATGAGAATCTTTTTTATAAATAGAGGAACAGGTGCAAACTATGTAGTCTGTCATTGCTGTAAGGTTGGGTGAAAAGACAGTATCTAATCAATAACACCTTCATGTCATTAAAAGTGTATTTTTTCTACGGTTTTTACTTCATTTGGAGCAGTGACCAGAATGATCGGCTGTGGGTAAGAGTGTGTTTGTTGACTTAAGCTTGTCTGAGATTCTCAGTCTGACACATCAGAGACAAACTCTGTAACCTTCATCAGATCCAAACTGCCACAGGCTCCACACTGTGGAGATGGTCTGCAGGTATGGGCCTGCTCGCCCCAGAAAGAAAATGTCTTTGGTTTGTGGCATGTGCTGTGCAATCCCTCAAGGGTACAACAACAGAGAGAAAGAGAGAGAGGGATACAGAGATATGCAGCAGAACATAAAAGTAGACCACAACATGACCATCTCGCATGTCAGTCATACCTTGTTGTCATGACACCCCTCTGTGTTTTCTCCTGATGAAGAACACTCCTCCTGAACTTCACACCATCATCACATGTTTACTTTTGCTCATTTCACTCATACTCTGACGTCTCAAAAACGACTGGAACACAACCTAAGCAAACAGCTCACCAAAGGAGCCGACGTCATTACATCTGTGAGACATCCCATAATGACCGTGAAGCCAATGGCTCAACGAGGTGGCAGATCTGATTTAAGCCACAACACTGGGGCACTGCCGAGCCTCTCCAAGAAACCGCCAGCGAGATTGATGTGCATGTTCACACGACGAGACAGAGACTCAGTTATCAGCACAACGACAGGGAGAGATTGACTATCGATCGATCTATATCGATTGGCTGGATTAATGGCTACCACACGACCGTGCATATAGACTTGATAAAAACTGTGGTGGACCAAAATGTCCTGACTGGGCAGAAAAAAAAGATAGTATTTACTAAAGCCTGCACTGTTTTAGCACTGTCAGCTGCCAGCAAGGTCAACTGTGATTGGTCCAAGCAAAATATGTCAGCCAATCTCTTGCATCATTGCTGTTTTGGTTGGTGCTAAAACTTTTAGAAGTCTTGGCGGCTCACTCAGGGACAGAGTCGTAAAAGTTGCATTAGGTGACAGCATGAGTTTCCACAGAATCCCATTCCCGGTGAAAGTCTGTGAATCAGGGGAGCCTGGGATGAGAAAGTCAGTGGACTATGAAGGAGAGTGTGGTAGGCTGGGCTTATCACAGCACACAGCTGGCCAGCTAGAGCTATGGACACACACACACACACACACACACACACACACACACATAAACACACACACACACACATAAACACACACACACACACACACACACACACACACACACACACACGCACGCACGCACAGACACACACACACACACACAGCTGAGCCGAAACATCTTGTCCAGACAGTAAACAACCCCCCCCCACACACACACAGACACATAAATACACACTGTCCCACTCCCACTCCTCATTGGGAACACAAGGCAGTGAAAACACACGAGCGCAGAGAGACGTGCTTTCCCTATTTGGAGTCTGCCGTAGTGGTACGTTCCACTGAAACCAGACACCTGTCAGCTATGCCACACACTCCTCGGGGCTACTCGGGCCTGCCTGCGTCCCACACACACACACACACAGCACACAGACACAGGCTCACATACACACACACACACACACACACACACACACACACACACACACACACACACACACTCACACACACACACACGCCCACACATTCTGCCCAGACGTTAAACCAGATCACTGCGCTGGCTGACGTCTCTCTTTAGAACTTCCCGAAGAGTGAACATGAGGCGCGTGACTACGTGGCTATGAGACTCAGAATCAGTGTGTGTGTGTGTGTGTGTGTGTGTGTGTGTGTGTGTGTGTGTGTGTGTGTGTGTGTGTGTGTGTGTGTGTTTGTGTGTGGCTATGAGACTATCAGTGTGTCAGGTCTGCTTCTCACTCCTCCTCCAACAGCGACAAAGGGGGGAAGAAAACTGTAATGCAGCTGTTATGATTTATTATCCTGTTGAAAGCCTGATGCTTTAGTGACTGCGGGTGTAGCTCGCCTAAAGGCAAATAATGAGCTTTTCAGAGCTGTTGCTCGGTGCTTTAGTGCAGCGCTGCCATTTAACCGGGGCAGATAGATAAAGCAGGTCAGCTCCAGTGGTGATTCCCACCTCCTCCCCACTTGCTGATGTTCTTTAAACCTTCTGTTTTTCTAGGACTGGTGGGGTGGAATCAGTTGCACGGTTCTGCAACAGGATTTTAATTAGCAGTGGGCAGTGTCTGTGGATGTGAGAGAGTCTGTATGTGTGTATACTGTGTGTGTGTGTGTGTGTGTGTGTGTGTGTGTGTCTGTGTGTGTGTGTTGCCAAACCTACCCCAAGTGATCACTTCACAGATGACACTTCTGAAGATTCACCTCCTCTCCATCCTGTCACACACTGAGCCTTTTTCAAGCCAGACGGGTGGATTGGTGGGTGGGTGGGTGTGAAGGAAGAGGGTTAAGGGGCTAGTTTGGAAATGACCCACACACATTCACACACAGGCTCACACACGCACACATCATCTCATTCTTGGTGCTGTGCTTTTGTGTGTACAGAAACACACAGATTGACTAACTCACACACACACACATACATATACACACACATTCTCTCTCTCTAAGCTTTCAGCAGGGAGTTTTTCTTCATACCATGCTTAGAGCTTCTGATAAGAATGTTGCATTTTGGGTAATTAGTCAAAACAAGCTCACTGACTAACGAGGCAAGGGAAAGATTTGCATGGCAGTCTCATCTCATTAAGGTGCTCTCTCTCCACACACACAGCAGAAGCTACTGCAGAGCCCAATCTTATGTCCTTACTGATTCATTAACAGCTAAAGCACTCATATTTAACTACCGGGTGGGGGGGGGGGGGGGGGCATGGTTCCTACCCCTAAATGTGCTGCATTTGACCCAACAAGCCACTCTGCTCCATTCCGCTCTGGTGAGTGAGAGGGCCAATGGGGGGCGGTCCCCACCCACGACCACGCCCACTAACAGACACACCCACCCACGGCCACGCCCACCCACCACGTTACGTGTGAAGACACTGGCGGGCTCAGGGATGAGGATCGGAGGGGAAGCCACATGTCTAGGGAAACCGCTTTGCCGAACCTACCTGCCATCTGGGTGCTTTTAGAGACGGTATCATGAAAGGCACTGCTGCACCTGCTACTGCTTTCCATAGGTGAGGAGCACCAGTCCAGTCCAAGAGGCATTCTAGAACCAGAGCGCTAACTAAGTACTTGTCTTGCAAGCACCAACAAAGGCACAGTCTCCCCATTTTCCTACTACTGGAGAGATTTAACCTGTTAGCTTGCCGTAGGTGAAGGTCTGAGTGAAGCCTTCTTCAGTTTTGTGATGAGTCCTCTTCCTGTGACTCAGACGCCGTTCTAGTTGAAAGTGGCAAAGGCTACAACTACTTTACAGCATCGCAGGTGATTATGTAATGACAGAGCCATTCACATTGCTAGTTACTACATTGTGTTCTGTTCCTCTGGGACACCATAAAGACTTGGCATAAAACTGTGAGGATAGGCAGAGGGAGAGAGAGAGAGGATAGAGAGACAGATGGAGAGAGATAGAGCGAGAGAGATAGAGTGAGAGAGATAGAGTGAGAGAGAGGGAGAGATAGAGAGGGAGAGAGAGAAGCTTGTTTTGGAATATTATTACCTGAGATTAGGTGAGCAGGGGAGAGGCATAAACCATACAAATAGCCTTTTAGGATGTGGTAAACAAATATAGACTGTCTAAATAATGAGAGTACACCTTACAAGAACTAACACACACACAAACAAATACTCACACACACACACTCACACATGCACACACACGCACGCGCACACACACACACACACGCACACACACACACACACACACACACACACACACACACACACACACACACACACACACACACACACACAGACTCATGCATAAACAAGCAAAAAAACACACACAAATGGCTGTACGGAGGTCATGGTTTGGAAAATGAAGTCCTGAGAGTAATTCATTATTTATCTTGTAAGCCACAATTTAAACCAATAAGAACTGAACAGTTTGGAGGCCGTGATTTCATTATATGTAAGAGTATTTGTGTGTGTATGTGTGTGTCTGTGTGTGTGTGAGAGAGAGAGAGTGTATGTGTGTGTTCTGGCATCATAGAAAGAAAACTGAGCAACAGTGGAACTTGTCCAACCTTTAATGTAGTAAGTAGTAAAAAGATGTGTGTGCGTGTAAGTGTGTGTGACCATGAGTGTGTGTGTGTGTGTGTGTGTGATTGTAAAGGAGTTCCATGTTTGTATGTGTGTGTTTGTGTGTACTTATCAATTAAGGAATGGATTTTGAGCTGCTGAGGTAGCATTCCCTGGCTGTCACACTTCATGCAAGCACACACACGCATACGGACACACACACACATCCACATGACCTCTAACTTACTGTTCCTGCCAGACCCCAGTCTCTATGAAGGAGCCCTCCCCCCGCAACACACACACACACAAACACACACACACACACACACACACACACACACACACACACACACACACACCAATGCTTATGGGCAGTCTTTCTGATGATATAACACAAAAGTAGTCACAGAGGGTGTAGACATCCTCTGTTATAAAACAAAAATGGGCCTAGCACCACCATATCTCACATTAATACTGTATGTCCTTTATCTCAGTCTTTTCACTCTGGATAGTGGATCAAACACTATGGGCCCTATCTTGCACCCAGCGCAATTGACATTTTCACCGACGCATGTATCATTCCTATCTTGCACCCGGCGCACAGCGGGATTTTCCCTCCAGAGGCGCGCGTCGAAATGAACTTGCACCGACATGGGCGGGCCGGAACAGAGAAGGCGTTTCTCGGGCGCAAGTCTTCCTTTGTGGTATCTTGCAGTTTTAAAACGACAGTGCGCCATTGACCAGAATAAACCTAGTCTAATGTCACAGGCGCATTGTCTAGAGTCTGTGGCGGGTATTCAGACGCTATTTTAACGGCGCGTGCTTGGCCATACAGTATAGGACCTATAGGCTACACTTTACTTCTGTCGTCTACACGAGAGATTTACACCAATTTTTTGGCAAGCCATATATAATTACAAGGAAAATAAAGTTTTTACCACATGAGGAAATCATTGTGATATCCATATCCAAGATATTAAAAAAAAGGCATTTATCTAGCGTACACATTGACCCAAATGATTCAGGTTAATTGAAGCTGCGTGACATTTGATTTTTTTAATGTATGGCTTTGTTGCATTTATTTCATGCCAGTATTATTATAAATCTTGTAAACTCATCTCTGTGTATGTGAACTTTATTTATGTACCTTGGGTTTGGTCAGCTGGTGCACTGGGTTGGGTGCCGATTTCCATGCCCCCAAATCCCTGCACGCTCTCAGGCGTGAGGGTAAACGTGGCGATGTCCTCTGCTGCCGTCAGGTCCTGAGTCGAGGCAGATCCACCTCCCGTGAGGCCACGAGAACGTGTGTTACCTGCCAGCTTGGATTTCCCACGTCTGCGGACGTCATTATAGCGTTTTCGGCACCGTTTTCGGGTGCCCCGTAGCAGAAACAATCACGGCAATATTTTCCCATGCTTGCTTGACTTTGCTAACTTTCGGAGGGTTTCTCGCATCCCCATATATATCTATCTCCCGGGTTTTTACAAAGCCATACAATACTAGAAATGTCACACAGCTTCAATTAACCTGAATCATTTGGGTCAATGTGTACGCTAGATGTATGCCTATTTTTAAAATATCTTGGATATGGATATCACAATGATTTCCTCATGTGGTAAATACTTTATTTTCCTTGTAATTATATAGGCTATGGCTTGCCAAAAAATTGGTGTAAATCTCACGTCGGTCTCCTCGGCTGTGAACTTTTCCGGTCTTCCACCAGGTAATTCCGCCATTAAAATAACAAGCCGCTATGGAATATGAGCTCCTCGCTCTTAAAGGGAATGTGAGATGACGCTCGGATTGGTTTATTGCATATTACGCCCAAACCACACCTATGGCTGAGTAACCTCCTTTGTACCAACCCATTTGACATTTGCGCTGGGCGCAAGTGTGTTTTTTCCGCTGTTATAATAGCAACTGCGCCATAGAGCCGCCCACAGAGCTACTTGCGTTTGGCGCCGTCATACTTGCGTTTCTGATCGTCAAAATATGGCCCTATGTGTGTGTGTGTGTGTGTGTGTGTGTGTGTGTGTGTGTGTGTGTGTTCCATGAGTGTTTCAAGCAAGTTCCCATATTTATTATGTGACCTGAACTTGAGAGAGACATTGTTTTTTTTAATCCAGTCAGAAAGAAAGCTTACGACACCAAAAACCCAAACCCCACATGAACTTGAAACCGCTCCATACTGCACTGTGAAACAGTTTTAGGCAGTTTTCTCAATGCAATTATTTTCTATCTTCTGCTTTAGTGTGTCAATATGAAATTAATGTCGATTTTCAGACATTATTTTTGGTTTGCTTCTGCTGCACTTTGAATGTGTTTACTTAAGATAATAAAAACTATTTCTGTCATTTTGAAAGCGCCATGACTTCACAGCATTGTTTACAATGTGCCTAAAACGCCTGCGCAGCTCTGCATGAGAGCAGATATGAAACAGCATCTCAAATGCACAGAGCTCCAGCCAGAGCCAGCTGCCTCTCTCCTCTCTACTTTAGGATGATGCTTGGGAGGACAGAAGAGCCAAGAGTCTGACAGGTAGGATCTACAACCCTACAGGCAACCAAGTATAAAAGCACAGCCGCATACACCACACCAAACCACACCACGCGACAGCGCAGCGCAGCGCACACACATATCCTGCTCGCCTCCTCTTTCCTCCGCCTCCCTTCTTCCTGTCCTCCTCCGCCCATCCACTTCTGTCCTCCCCAAAAACTCTATGCATGTCTTCCCCCGGGATGCCCTCCTCTTCCTCGTCTGTGATCCTCCCTGTCATTCTTCCTTCCCCTCTTCTCTCTTTCTATCCTGCTTTGCACTCTTTTTATTTCCTGCCTCGAAACTACACACACACACACACACACACACACACACACACACACACACACACACACACACTTTCCCTTTTGTCCTCTATTGACCTTCTGCTGCTGTCCTCTGCCTTGTGTGCTCTCTCCTCCTCTCCTTCTCTTTAAAAGGTACATCCCAGATTACACCTTTTTTCTTTCTTTTTTCCTCTTTCACTCCCTCCCTCCCTCACATACACTCTCTCTCTCTCTGACACAGACCAACTGCTCCCTAAAACAATTTTCATCCTGTCAGCAACCATCACTCAGTGGAGGGAGGAGGTGAGTCACACACACACACACACACACACACACACACACACACACACACACACACACAAACACACACACACACACACAGAGACAAAGACACAGAGACACACACACACATATACAGACACACACACACATACACATACATATACACACACTATACTCACACAGACATACACAAACACAGACATACACCAAATGTCGCTGACAGCTCCACACCAATGGACGGAGTGCAGGACAAAGAGCAAAGGGCAGCTGTCTGGCTGCATTTCCTGACACTCCTGCAAGTGTGTGTGTGTGTGTGTGTGTGTGTGTGTGTGTGTACTGTATGTGTGTGTGTGTGTGTGTGTGAGTGGACACAGTTTATAACATACACAAAGTCCACACAGGTTTTGTAATTTTTAGGTAGGTCATGGTAGAAGTGCAAAGTGTCAGGAGACTACACACACTTCCTTTCGACCTTCTGTAGGTGTGTGTGTGTGTGTATGAGACATGATGCATGTCTGTGCCATTTTTATTACCTGTTACTGTAAAATGCTCCTACTCAATGTCTTATCAAGCCTTTGAAATACCACCATGAGTAAGCACATCTGTGCAATAAATGCTGTTCCTGTCTGTGTGTGTGTCTGTGTTTGTGCGTGTGTCTGTGTCTGTGTCTGTGTCTGTGTCTGTGTCTGTGTCTGTGTCTGTGTCTGTGTCTGTGTCTGTGTCTGTGTCTGTGTTGTGTGTGTGTCTGTGTGCGTGTGCGTATGTCTGTGTGTGTCTGTGCGTGCGTGTGTCTGTGTGTATGTGTTACGGCCACATGTCTTGTGTTCTTTGTTTATCACTTTCCTTGCTAGTCTTCAGTGGCGCCCCGGGAGGCTCCTTTACACGTGAGCTCTGTAAGCAGGCAGCAGACCCAATACAAAGCCTACTGCCACACTCAGAAAACGTACCCATGTCCAGGTATACCACCAAAAATAAAAAAGGCAAAATAACAAAGGTACGAGACTCTTTTGTCTACCCGTCGGCTATCTTATTAGGATGCTCTTTTAAAAAA
>NC_137917.1:12794766-12799766 GCF_963457725.1 Sprattus sprattus | reverse complement strand
CAACATCCTATAGTGTTCTTCACAGCAAAGAGGTCAGGCAACGCCATCCTTTAGTGTTCTTCACAGCAAAGCAGTCAGGCAACAACATCCTACAATGTTCTTCACAGCAAAGCAATCATCCAACCTCATCCTATAGTGTTCTTCACAGCAAAGCAATCATCCAACCTCATCCTATAGTGTTCTTCACAGCAAAGCAATCATCCAACCTCATCCTGTTGTGTTCTTCACAGCAAAGCAATCAGGCAACAACATCCTTTAATGTTCTTCACAGCAAAGCAGTCAGGCAACAACATCCTTTAGTGTTCTTCACAGCAAAGCAGTCAGGCAACAACATCCTACAATGTTCTTCACAGCAAAGCAATCATCCAACCTCATCCTATAGTGTTCTTCACAGCAAAGCAATCATCCAACCTCATCCTATAGTGTTCTTCACAGCAAAGCAATCATCCAACCTCATCCTGTTGTGTTCTTCACAGCAGAGCTGTCAGGCAACAAAGAACTATACATAGAACCCATAATTTCGTGACAAGTGACTAGAGAGAGAGAGAGCTATAGCTCTAACTTCTCTCTGTGAGTGTGTGTGTGTGTGTGTGTGTGTGTGTGTGTGTGAAGGTTTTAAGGAGTGAATGATGCTTTAAGTGATAAATACAGGCAGACCTTTCAGAGCCTGTCTGAGCTGAGCTAGTGCAGTGGGAGAGAGGCCAGTGAGGGGCATGAGTGGAGATAGGGAGAGGTGCTTTTAGTGGCCGACAGTTGTCTGTTAGACTTCCTTTTCCGAATGCTCAAATTTATTTGTAACAACCTGGCGTGTGCGTCCACACCAAAGGGAAGGCAGACAACAACATTAGTTTAACGTTAAAAAGAATACAAGTATTTTTATACTTATATATATATCTATGTATTAAGAAAGAAACACACGAAAATTACATAAACAAAAACACAGTGCCTAACGTAATAAGGATGCATATGTTGGCACGGGATGTATGGATGTCGGCATATCAAATGGAGTTGAGTTTGTGCAAGCGTTTAGTGTGTGTGCATGAGAAGGATCTGAAGGATCTGAAGGATAAATCTGTGGAGATGGAGAACTGGAGCTGTTACAAAGGCCCATCCTACATAAACCCCACCCTACAAAGGTCCCACCCTACAAAGGCAATTTTTTTTAAGGAGACCAGCAGGTATAGGAAATGAGCTAAGCATTGCCCCAGTGCTGCCTACAGTCCACACACAGCTGCCGCATGGACTAAGAGGAGCGCAGTAGGTCGTAACAGTATTCCACAGCCTTATACTCAGTGTCACTCTCGCTCTCCCTCTCATACTCTCACACTCTCACACACACACCACTACTTATAGCTAACAAAAGTACACCCTGTCACCTAATACCAGAGAAAGAAAAAAAAGAAAAACAACTCCCCTCCATGCTTGGAGACAGCTCACAAAAAAGCCCAAACAACAACAGCGAGCAGCTAAAGGTGTTTCTCTGTGACTAACGCAACTCTGACTGCTTTTTATCTAACCATCAGGATGCATCTCCCAGCGCTGGTCATATGACCTAAGCACAGAGTCCTATTGTTCTAAGCTCACATGAGGTCTTGGCGTTTCCGCTCAATGGCAGTCTCAGTGATCTTTGGTAGCAGTAATTGGCTGTATTGATGTAGCTGATGTAAACACATATAGCTATAGTTGTAAAATGTGTCAGATCGCAGAACCATGATTATATGTAGAGTTTCCACATCTTTGCACACAAAGAAAATAGTTCCCCAGCTGATTGCATGTGAGTTTTTTCCAAGTCATCCAACTATGCTTAGGTGCTATACAAGATCAGGGCCTCAGGCTAGTTGTGCTAATTGCCATGCATAACAATACTGTATTTAGTTAGAATGAATGAGAAGAAGTAAAAGCAGAGTCAAGCTGTACCATCTCTATGTCTATGTGTGTGTGTGTGTGTGTGTGTGTGTGTGTGTGTGTGTGTGTGTGTGTGTGTGTGTGTCTCTGTGTGTGTGTGTGTGGGTTTGTGTCTGTGTGTACATCAAACATTTCACTGACATTTCAACTCAGTCAGCTAAAGGAGTTTGTGTTTGTGTCTTTTTGCATGATAGATGCAACAGATAAGGCTGTTTAGCACACATCACCATATCCACAGGACACCGCATGTAGAGACTGGGCCTAACATTGCTGTTGTTTATCAAAACTCATGCTGTTGTTTATCAAAAGTATTTGCATCCAAGTTTTCTGACCCTGCATAAACAACTCAGCACTACTGGCTTTTAATCACATTAGGAGAAAGAGATGGTCTTAACTGCACCCATTTAGCACAGAGAGAAACCTCAGCACGTGGGGAACGAACTCAGATTGAGGTGCACCTAAAACCCGCAAAATAACCTTGTATTAAAATGATCCTTAGCCCAGTATGCACCCACAGGCTACAGACACAACTGAATTGTCTGGTCTCTCAGAATTCGGACACCACAACGGACATAGGCCCACCTGCTAGTTACCTGGCAACTGGTGGTAGCCGACTAGTGGTAAGCCAAGTGGTAGACCTGTCCACACACGCACAATCAGCAGCAGAGTCTAGGGAAATTCCACTGGAGGAAAACACAGCTCTGTTCGCACTGGGTTTCAACTTGCTACTGCAACACACACACACACACACACACACACACACACACACACACACACACACACATACACACACACACACACACACACACACACACACACACACACACACACACACACACGTGGTGGGGGCACGAGACCACCCCTACCTGCATGGCAATGTTTAGAACAGTTTCACCTTTACCTGCCAAGACCAAGGGGAAGTTCCTTCATCAATACTGCCAATCCTTCCCCAATAGTTCCACAGTCAGAGCAATGGTCGCCACTCATGGGAGTGAAGAGGTGAACACCTCCAGCAGGCATCACACAGAAACAAAGGGATGCATAGTCACCCAATCTAAACTAATCTGGTGCATTCCTAGACTCAAGTAATCCCACCAGGGTTGGCAGAGTAGGCATGGCAAACCATGGCACTCCGTAAGCGAGTCTGGCTAATCAAGGTAAGCCTGGTCACATCTATCTTACTGAGCAGGAGAGATGCTGGTGGGGACTCTCACTGTTGCAATGGTTGCAGGATTGGACTTTTATGTTTGCACATCTTCCATACTCTGTTTTGTTTTATTTTATTTTGAGTCTGGTTTACAGGTTATGGTGATGAGGGACAAGTTTTGGGCACATAATGTATTACTATTACGCGAGATGTCATTGTGCTACTGACAGGCACAACTGTTGCGTCAACTCACCACTTAACCCGAGTCAATCTCAACAGCAGTCTTTTAGGGCCAAACCATTATTCATGTAAGTTTTGACAGCCACCCGCAGGTCTGGTTTCCATATGATGGGGATGCCATACCTGCTTTCTAAAACAACCTCCATGGCAAACTCCAAATAGCGCGGTGCATGTTTTTTTAATCTGAGCTGTTTTGTTTAGCCATCGTTTCCTTACCTCCGAACAGATGAGGCGAGAGGTGTGCCGGTAGAGATCCGATCAACAACCGGGGACCTCCGTGAACCGCGCCTGACCTGTCGCTGTCTCCGCCGCTCTCCTCCGGAGTACTGCTGCCAGATTCATGCGAGCTGTACGCCCTGCTGCTGGGAATGTTGATGCCAGACTGAGGTCTGGTCCCCGACCCGCCTCCGCTGCCCCCGACAGAGCGCGTGCGAGAGCTAATATGATGAGACGAGGCGGCAGTGGCACCTGAGGCTCCGTGAGCCGTGCCGCCGTACGCGTACCTCATACCCATGGCTGCAGTCCGGCTGTTTCCGTTACTAGTTGATGTGCTTGATGGCAGATCCGATCCCGAGTAAGCCCTCATCCGTCCGTTGGCGGCAGGACTGCTCTGTTTGGCTCCCATGCCGACTGCTGTCAAGCCAACTCTTCCACGGATTTACTTTTTAATTATTAAAGGGCTCAACCGGTGAGGCGGCGGGGAAAGAGTTGTGCTAGGAAATAACACTTTCGAGGGAAATTTGACCTGTGACAAAGTATCAACAATAACAGCATAGAAAAAAAACACGCAATCCGAGGTCCCAATGACACTGGCAACGCCAAGAAGACGAGCACAAAATGAAAACAAACTGACAGCTACAAAGTATCAGGTCAAAATGGATTTGACACAGATATAAACAAAGAAAATGATGCACGAAAAACTTTGCTCTTCAAAACGAATTCAAAAGCTCCGTAAGAATTCCGTGCGTGCTAGTTGTTGCTGCCTTCCAGCTGGTGGAGCTTCACTCGTCTCCCTTCTTGTTTTGGCTTCATGTGCTTTGGCTGTTGTTTTCTAACTAACGTCCGCTCCGCCATACCGCCTCTTTACCCCGTGAAAGTGGAGAGCTTCGCTCCCCACGCTTCTCTCTCAGCCGACGACTGACACAGAAACTGCTCAAATGGAGGAAGTACAAGTGGGTAAAGGGGAGGACAGTTGCAAAAAAAATGCCCTGACCACGGACAGGAGACGTGCAGCGCTGCCTCGTTGCCGAGCTAGGGACTCGGAGGCGGACCAATCTCGTTGTGCGTCTGGTGACGTCAGCACGGGGAAGGCACGGACGAGGCGGCATGAACTGCCATAACAACACGCCTATGGGCGCTCTGAGTGGTAAGACCATGCGGACGGATTCTGACAGTTCGGCGAGAATGTAACACGAGAGTTCTGGATGGTATGGTGTGTCGTTTGTCAGGCAATGCACCACTCAGAAAACAAGTGTTTCAAGCTGTTTCATTCAACAGGGTGTTTGTGTGTATGTCACATTAAAATGTGCAAAGTGTGTACATGTAGCCTATGTAATCTGGACATTAGACCATCAGTGCATTCATTTGAACATTCACATCCTTGCAAATCTCTCTCTCTTCCTCTCTCTCTCTCTCGCTCTCTGTGTGTGTGCGCGCGCGTGTGTGTGTGTGTGTGTGTGTGTGTGTGTGTGTGTGATGGCCTTGAAGA
>NC_137917.1:12779766-12789766 GCF_963457725.1 Sprattus sprattus | reverse complement strand
GGGATTGTGATGGCATTTATGCTCATATGTTTACATCCAGGGTTGATAACTATTATTTTTACAGCAAATATGTGGATAGCCAGGAATGGGCCCCAGTTAGGTGATGAATAACATCAGCAGGACAGAATCTGCAGAGAAAGTTAAAAAGTCTGAAATAGTGGTTTAACGTGGCCTTGAGAGCACTGCCACCTTCTGGCAAGAAGCACTATTGCACTCAACAAGGACTTAATTTAAGTTCACAAAACTAAAAAATTAAATAGATTTAATTAGTAGAACTATAAATAGAGAATGAGTGTAAGAGAGAATAGGTTTAGGAATCAAGTAGAGAATATGTAAAAGAGAAAATAAATATAAGAATTATAAGTCGAATGTACAGGGTTGTTTACATTCAGTGTTATTGAATGAGCAATATCTGTGCTAACTCATTCCAAGAACAGGAATTAGCAGTGTGTGTTTGCGTGCATATATATGTGTATTTTTTATGTGTGTGTGTGCAAGTGTCTTTGTGCGCACATTTTTTAAATACGTTTGTGCATGCATGTGTGTGTGCGCAGTGGTGGGTAGAGTACTGAAAATTGGTACTCAAGTAAAAGTACAATTACCTCCTTCAAAATCGACTTGAGTAAAAGTAAATATTCCAATTGGAAAACTTACTTGAGTAAGAGTAAAAAAGTACTCTGTTTAAAAGTTACTCAAATTACAAGTTACTTTTTTGTGTTGGAGTGTTTGGATTAATGAAAAACATAACGTGAGTAAGTCGGAAAGAAATGCACTCTTGACACATTTCTTCACAAGTTGCTTCATTGTATCATGTATGTTTTTTTTCATTACACATCTCATAGATCTCATAGAAAATAACAGTAGGCCATTAAAAACATTGACCATGTAGGAGATCTCATTCTTTCTCATGGAGGGAAATGCCCTCTCTCTCTCTTTCTGACTGCAAAAGCATTGTTATTTACAAGATCATCCCGGTTGGAGAAAAAAGATGTCATGAATCACTTGCCATTTTGCACATTTTTGACTTATTCGTGCTAGCAATTCTGACAGTATAACTTAGCTGCCATTTGCAAGCTAGCCAAGTTAATAAACATGATGCTGACGGTGAGTTGCAAAAAAAAAAAAATATATATTCCATTGGAGTGGGGGCTGCCCCAGGACTGTCAGGAGGACCAGTAGTAACAACTTCAGGTCGACCGTTACGACTCGAACTTTAAACGCCGCCACTATGAGAAGATGGACGAAGCCTCATCCATAGTGGTGGCGTTTAAAGTTCGAGTCGTAATAATATAATAATAACGGTCGACCTGAAGTTGTCTCCTGCGCGGCTATGAAATGACAACTATTGCAACCTGTGGAGGGCGCGTCGATAACGCATAGCTAACTGACCTCTCCGTTTTTACCCTCTCTGGTTGCCGTGTATGCTTGTATTCCAGTAAACAAAGATATGTGTACTTTTATCACAATACTCATTTTAATGAAAGCACAATGGAAATGTAACTGAGTAAAGAGTAGAATTCTAGTTCAAATATTTATTCCAGTAAGAGTAAAAGTGCAGACTTTATAAAGGAACGCAAAAAGTACTCGTTACCCGAAAATTTTACTTTTTTTACTCATTTGCGTTCCTTGTAACGCGTTACTACCCACCACTGTGTGTGCGTGTGTTTTCATGCATGCTTGAGTATGTGTGTGTGTGTGTGTGTGTTTGCTTGTGTATACTTCATGAGAGCATCCGCATTTCAAATATAGAAGAGCTGATATCTCCATTACCCTAAATCTATGTTTGGCTCAGCCATGTTTTTAGGCTTCTTTGCGGAATATGTGGCAGAGAATCTTCTAGACATCTATGTAAGTGAACAGACATGGCCCCTCAGGCAAGACTGGAGTCTGTGGCCATGACAGAGAAAAAAAGACTGGTTCCTCTTTACAGGTTTGAGGAAGGAAGACGAGGGATGTGGTAAAAAGAGAAGGTTTTAAAAAGTGTGAAAGTAAAACGAGATTTTTGTTTTTGATTTGTGTTCACTGTTGATACGATCTATTAAGTTCTTACACCTCCAGTCATCATCATTGCTAACAGTATAGACATAAATCCATGCAACATGCAGATAAACACATATGGACACATGCCTGATCAGAAAGAGAGAGGGAGAGGGAAAGAGAGAAAGAGGGTGAGAGAGAGAAAGGAAGAGGAAGAAAGAGAGAGAGAGAGAAAGAGGGACAGTGAGAGAGAGAGAAAGAGGGACAAAGAGAGAGAGAAAGGAAGAGGAAGAAAGAGAGAGAGAGAGAAAGAGGGACAGTGAGAGAGAGAGAAAGATGGACCAAGAGAGAGAGAAAGAGGGACAGAGAGAGAGAGAGAGTGTGTCTGCACAGTCAGTGTTCAATGTGAAGGCTATAGATGTCAACACTGTGAGCTCTGACCTTGCAGTGCTGTCAAGGATAGAAGTCCCTGTTGCCTAGGAACAGTGCCACTGCATCAAGATATTGAGTCCCTGTTGCCTGGCTTCTAGGAACAGAACCACTGCATCATGATATCGAGTCCCTGTTGCCTGGTTTCTAGGAACAGTACCACTGAATAATGATATTGAGTCCCTGTTGTCTGGCTTCTAGGAACAGTACCACTGCAAAATTATATTGAGTCCCTGTTGCCTGGCTTCTAGGAACAGTACCACTGCATCATGATATCTGGGCCAAGTTGCCTGGTTTCTAGGAACAGTACCACTGCATTATGATATCTGGCCCTGTTGTCTGGTTTCTAGGAGCAGTACCACTGCATAATGATATTGAGTCCCTGTTGTCTGGCTTCTAGGAACAGTACCACTGCATAATAATACTGACCTTCCAAGAACACTGCAATCGCATCCGCAGCTGGAGTAAGTTAGATAGAAGTTCTTCAGTCATACTATGGTGATATGCAGTGTGTAATAATGTACTATATGGTATTATGTATAACATTATCTAAGGATACACGTACTGTCAGGCTGCTAAACCTCAAAAAGGGAACAGTTGTGTGAAGGCTCAGGCATGTTTTTGAAGTTCAAACATTAGTTTGAACATTATTCTCCATTTTCTTTTAGCTGTACATTTGCTTAGATTCTCTCTGTCATGACATCAGTCTCAGACCACTGAATGTCGGCTTTCCACACAAGCTTAGTAGAAACTTCATTCATAACTCCATAGGCCTGGATAGATTCATCTAAAAGCTTACATTTTAAAGTTTCACAAAGCCATTGATGTATTATTCTGGATTTAGACCTCTTCCTACCTTAATTAAACTCTGTCTGAGGGTTGGGATTTACATTTGCACCAGTGTTATGTGCTATGTGTTCTTTTTTATCTGTGGGCAGTGGTTATTGAAATATAATCTTAATAAAATTACACCCTCGACACTAAAATGCAAAAAATGCAATGTCCTGTGTGACAACATGAGAAGTATCTATTACTGTGTGTGGTTGAAAAGTATCTGTAAATCTGTGTTTGTGGGTATGTGTGTGTGTGTGTGTGTGTATGTTTGTGTGTGTGTTTATGTGTGTGTGTGTGTGTGTGTTTTATGTGTGTGTGTGTGTGTGTATCTATGTGTGTATTTGTGTATGTGTGCATGTGTGTGTGTGTGTGTGTATGTGCGTAAGTTGTCTATCATCTAGCTCGTTCATTATGCCTTGTGGTTTTTCTTGGAGAGGTTGATGTTCATAGACAATCCTTTTCTGTTTTGTGTGTGTTCAATGTGGCGTGGCAATAACTGTGACCATAAGCAGGCATTTTTCAGTTTATTTAGATTATTTTGATAATGTTGATAAGAAAAAACACATTGCATTGCTTTCACACATTATATTTCTCTTTTTTCACCCACTTCTGTAAATGTCGGTGTATCATTGTCTAGGCTTTACATTAAAACTGCAGAGGAACACACACACACACACACACTGACCCAGCGATCCTCCAAACGAGTTGAGAAGAGCAAGTGCTCCCATGGTGTTCCCACTCTTAAAAGGCCTCGAGCCACGAGATGAGGATCCTGGGACCCTTCAGTCGATCAGCAGTTGCCGTTTGTGTCTCTCACATCTCAGCCTGCAGGTCAGCTGGTGGGCAGCGGTGCCCTGGGGCAGCTTGAGGGAGATCTGACAGGTAAACACAAAGCAAACAAATGGAGAGGGCCCAGAGTAGCCCCTCTCTTAGGGCCTCATGGCCCAGGGAGGGGGGTTGATGTGGGGTGAGGAGGCAATCATACCTGCCCTAGGAAACACATATGCCAGACAAAAACAAACAACATCATTGACAACAGGCTCTCTCTTTCTCTATCTATCTCTGTGTGTGTGTGTGTTATGTGTGTGTGTGTGTGTGTGTGTGTGTGTGTGTGTGTGTGGCTGTGTGTGTGTGTGTGTGTGTGTGTGTGTGTAAACAAAAAACTTCATTGAGGATTCACAGACATGTAAGCGTGAGTTTATGTGCTTGGCAATCCCCAAGGGCAGGTCTGAACAGATCAAACAAATCCCTGTTACTTCAACTCAGTCAGCCAAGGGGTTTGCAACCACCAGCAGGAGAAATATGGGTGAAAAAAATCACAACAACAACAACATCATCAACAGCGATAGCAACAAAGGCTTGCTAAAGCATCTCCCAGCAGCCATCCAGCCAGCAGGTCAGAAAAGAGACAGGCCTGGGCGTCTGCAGGAGGTGCATGAAGAGTTAAAGGAGGCTGCGCCAACACAGGAGCACACAGACTGGTCCTTTCAGCCATGGCAGCTAATCAATGCTCAGGCCAGGGGGACATCCCAGAGCCGCGCTAATGCCAGACAACTGGACACACACACACACACACACACACACACACACACACACACACACACACACACACAAACACACACACACACACACACACACACACACACACACACACACACACACACACACACACACACAGTGAGAGAGGTGGAGGGGGGATTCCTTCAGAGGTGGGAGAGCATCTATTGAGCAGACGCTCTGGGATGAAGATGTTCCAGGTAAGCCTTGTTTTATCTTGGTGGATCGTACTCACAGAGGTCAGATGCACTGTTCCCCCTCCTTCAGAAAAAAAAACAGTTAACATCACCATTGTTTTCCTTCTATTGTCTGATGAAATATTTAAAGAACAGAGGTTTTTCTAACAGTGTGATCAGTACATGCATTTTTTTCTTGCACATATTCAGACCAACCCAAAATGTTAATGCTAAATGATCTGGCAAATTTTTAAGGAAATAGAAATACCGGTAACTTGAAATTCGAAAAATAGGTGACATTAAGTTATTTTTTTTCTTTTCATAAACAATACCTAAAAGCATGGTCTTTGTTCACTAATTAATATAACTATTTTCGATATTTCCATATAATAGATCTGAATGCATGGCTTAGTGTGACATACAGTATACTTAACTCAGTTTGGTACCCTGCTGCTGATTGATGCCGTTTTCTCTTTTCAACAGCAGGGGGCAATGTTGACTAACAGGAAAGTTCCACTCTATGGCCTAGGCAGTGTCCACGGGGTACCCATAGCAACAGATGAAACTCCTTTGTCACTCAGGTCACGTCTCCCAAGTTTGGCAGAACTGAGGCAGAGTAGAGCTCCGTGTCTGAATAGCCAGCGGCAATCACCTTACCTGAACGCTAACGAGCTGGAATCAGACATCCGCACATCTAATGCCAGCACCAGTAAGCAAATGGAAAACTAGGATACTGATAGCCATGGACAAACTAGGATAGTGTAGCAATGAGTAAACTAAGGTAGTGATAGCAATGGGAGTAGTTTGAACAGAAATATAAATGATTGGACGTAATGGAAAAAAGTTTTGAAAATGTATTGTATACACAATAACAACCACACCACACACACACACACACACGCGCACTCACTCACTCACACACACTCACACACACACACACACACACACATACCTGTCAACATGCTTTCAACATCATTTCTCTGGAAGTGTCCTGATTCTAAGGCTCTGGAGAGTTTTAAGAGCATCTCTCAGAGCAAATCAGAACGACATTGTAGGTCGTTATTACAAAAGTATTGCTTAAATATAAATAATTGAAACCATATCACTTTATTTAATTTAGTCCCTGATAATCTCTATTGCAACACTTGACTAGTTTAATATCCTCTGTTTACAAACCAGATTCATCCACATCCTGAATCAATCACATCCTGTCACATGAAGCAATTAGCAATGACTGCTACTAATTTTTTCATTTAGTGTCCTTGTAGTTGTAATTTTTAGTCATAGTTAAATCGTTATAATTCAATGCTGTTAAGTAGGAAGTTGTGGCCTTGAGAGGAAGTGTGGCCGCCGCTGGCCTTTTGGGTCCCCTCAGTGGAAATGCTTAGTGGTTGTTTTCTCCAAACCAACAAAAAAAAATCTGATTTCAAAGCTAGAAGACCAAATCAAATGATGCTCTTTTCTCTGAGGGAGATTTGCTTAAGTTTCATAACACATCCCATTGCAGATAGGCCTACTAAACAAGGCCAAATCAGTTCATCCCAATACATCATTCTGTGTAAGATGTCCACAACACACACGCACACGCACACGCACACGCACACGCACACGCACACGCACACACACACACACATACACACACACACACACACACACACACAATGTGACAAAAAGTTTTGTTAGTAGTTAGTTAGTGTTACTGATTAATAGGGTAATTTCTTGTGTAAGGAATAGTAGTGAGAAGTGAGAACAGAACGGAAACACAAGAAGCCCCCTCCCCCCCATATAGGCAAGAACTCAAGCTCCCTATTTGACGTGGGCGCGCTGGTCTGTGACCTTCTGACCTATGTCGTCCCGTCACTAGCTAATAAAGAAAGCACAATTAAATATATTTTTCTTTTGTTCTATATCAGCTCAGGAAACCCACATAAGATCATAGTGTGCATCCCATGTAATTCAAATTCAAATTCCTGGGATTTAATCTCTAGTAACAGAGACAAGAATGGTAGGGACTGGCAATTGGGTTAGTAGAGAAAACTGTGTTTATAACTCATTTATAAGAGCTTTTTAATGACTTACAAATGGTTTACAACCTAATTTAATAACCTATTTATAAACCATTTATAAACCTTTATAATGGAGCCTTATTGTAAAGTGGTACCACATTTAAAATAATTCAAACAATGATGAGAACAGCTACCATTAAGTCTTATTACTCTAGACTAACGGCAAACACTGATAGCTATGGAGTAGGACTATACAAAATTTAGCAACTTATGAACAGAAAGTGAATCAGAAATTTCACAGGGTTTCCCTTTGTTCTGTCAATGAGTTTCTTCAAAAGCCAACTTGCACACTAGCTCCTTCTTTTGTTATTCAGATGGCAGCGATCGTAGCGTGATAGATGGATGGCAAGATAGGAAGAAAAACAGGATTTGGGAGTTAGCGACAGGTTGCCTCAAACCTTCACAAGCTAACTGTTACATTAAGCTAGGTTGCAAGCTCAAGTTCAACTGTCAAGCTAGATAATAATTTTAATCATGTCAATCATATTAGCCTTCACACCATGCCTGGGTAATGCAAGCTAGTTTGATAATTTCCAATCTATAACATAATAAATTAAGGTCTCTGTGTATTTTAATATTGTATACTGTAAATTAATTTTATAAAATGAATTAGTTTTTAAAACATTTATTAAGTCATTATTTATAAGTCTGGTGCATTCATATAAATACATTTGTATTAATATTCTCTCCTTTAGTGGTAGCCTAGCTCCACAATTCCTATATTTGTTACTGATACACAGGAGAGTGCACTTACAGAAAGATTTAATTTTATTGTCATCTGCTGTAGTTTTGCACACAGCCACATTCAGAGCAGAGGGTTCTCAGCGCAGGTCAGACCTTGTTATATTTTATGTGCAGTCCGTCAAATGATATCAAACATTCGTCTACTCTTTAACATTTATAAAGTCCTTTCGATTATAATTTAAAGTAAGTGATGCGCATACACATGTGCACCCATGGCAACCTTGATACCACAGAGCATGGCTATTGGTGGCCATTTCGTTGAGCGATATGAATGAAACTCTAGGATATGTGAGCAAATATAGCCAAGCATTCTGATATTTTAGCTTATGCTGCTTTTGAGATATTGAAATGTGTCAGTTCAAGCGCCCCCTATGGATGGAATTTCAAAGAATGTGGAAGTGGTGCATTATGCCAAACTTTGACCACTATTTACCGAGTGTCGCCAATCCACAAATTAATCATAATGAACCACAGTCCTGCCCCTTCTAGAGGAGAATTTCTGGCAAAACAGTTTTTGAGCTATTGGCCAAAAAGTGCTTTGAACCTACCCCACTTCAGGAGGTGCTAGCACCAAGGGTAATGCAAACCATACAATCCATTTCAGTCACATGTGTCTACCACGTTTCATGTTGATTGGTGAAGTCTAAGTATATGAAATTGTTTACCATAAATTGATAAAACAAAAGCGGAAAAAGAATAACGTGAAAAACTCTGTAGCCATGCACTATAAGACTGCATATGTGCAGCGACGGCCATAATGCACTAAATGACTGCATGTGTGCAGCGACGGCCATAATGCACTATATGACTGCATGTGCCCAGCGGCAGCCATAAGACACTATATCGTTGCCAATTAATGTGTGGAACAGAACTGGAACAGAACTGTACAATTTTAAGCAGAGCCAGCAACATTTGCTCATTGCATTAAAACAGCAGGACCTTGGGTGCTTCTTTTTTGTTTATTTAATTTGCTAGATTTACCAATCCTTCTGTGTCACTCTGAAGCATACTGTATCATGCTCTATCCATAAGCACAGATGCCGCTTGGGTTGAAGGCTCAGTTCTGTGTTTCCTGTCACAAGTATTGGGGAATGAGCCAGGCCTGCTATATGTTCCATGATCCTAATGTCTTTTGAATGAGACGCCATGTGCCTTCACTTACCACGGTGTGTCATTTCATTTCAGACTGACACAGTCTTTGCTCCTCACACAGACTAGGATGTTGCCCTGTTTGGAGGCGATATTGATACAACATGTTCTCCACAGACCCCCCCCCCACCCCCCCACCCCCCCCCCCCGCCCTTCAGTTTGCTCTCCAACCTGTTCTGTATGGGAACATATATATATGCCTGGAGCTGTGAACATGTGCAAGGAAGCCATTTGGCATTGGAGTCCTCTTGAGAAGTATGTATGCATGTCTCTTTGACTTACTCCATATGTATGCTACAGGCATAGCCATCCTGCGCCTATATGGGATACTTGTGTGGGTATGGTGTGTTGTAATGTATGCAGATTATGCTTCACTGTAACACATGCATATTTAATGACATCCCATAATTATGCATATACAGTGGAGACCCCGTATCTGCAAGAGATAGTTCAAAGACCTAGAGTTGATAACCACGGATTGTAGATAATAGTACACTATAGATCTCTTTTTTCCCCCTGCATACATACATATCTATGATCAAGTTTAATTCATACGTTATAAATAATAATGTATGCAACAACAATAACTAGAAATAAAACAATTATAACAATGTACTGTAATAAAAGTTATGTGAATGTGGTCTCTCTTTCACGCGCTCTCTCGAATGAATGCAATTCTGACATTTTTGCAAGGAAATATATCTTGTAAGCGACATTTTTTACCAGTACCCTCCCTTCCTTTTGATGCGTCTTAGCCCATCCCTTTGATTAAAATGTAAGGGAAAAGAGGACTGAATGCTAGGAGGAGTGTGAAACCATTGAGAGTCAAATAAGACACATGCATAGAGACTCAAGTCACGTATTAACCGTGATGTGCAAAAAGGCTACTGAGAGTGGCAGGGAATTTAACACTTATGAACTGTTTATTTGAGAAATGTTCCACCTTCCACAGTGTTTGATTCAGTGTGTAATTCTCATAATTCAGTGTGTTCCATGGAAATGTCTTTGTAAGTCTTTGTAGAAGTGTCTGCTCTGTTGCTCTGAATGTTGCTGTGACTCCTATTTGTG
>NC_137917.1:12729766-12774766 GCF_963457725.1 Sprattus sprattus | reverse complement strand
ACCTCATGGGTGGCTGTACCTCCTTTTTGACAAACATGGCAGGCCTCATGTGGCTCTACAGGAGTACAGAATAGACTTATATGAAAGGGAGGAAGTGCACTATGGTTATTGGTCAGTGGAGATGGCAGAGACCACTGTATTCTAGATGCAAGTGACAGAGACATTTATGAGCAGTGAGTGTACTACCTTCAGTGGCGGACCTAGTAATTTGGGGGCCTAAGGCGAACATAGCCAGGGGCCCTCTTCATCCGTTCTTTTAATGCAAAAAAAAAGGGCCACCACAAAGGCACCTATCAGTATACGACCTTAGACTAAATTAAGACATGGTGACTTTCTCAGATGTGTGGGTCGAGTTGTGTTTTGAGAGTGAATGAGTGTGTAAGTGTATGCTTGTGTGTGTGTCAGAGAGAGATGGCGATTATTAGGTTAGCCTGAAGATTTTTCCAGCTATTAAAGCCGGGAGAACTGAGCTGTGTGGGTCTGCTTCCATCTCCAAACAACCGGCAACAAAAGCACAGGACAGAGTCCTTTCTCTTGCTGTAAATCAGCCAGGACCTTTTTATTCTTTCTCTGTTTTTCATTATCATGCAGTAATTACTACAAGTAAACCTCCGACTGTCCACGTTTTTGGGGAAGTCTATTTCAATTTTGCTTTCCTCACTAACGCGCATTGCTTACTGTCACTGACATCTGTCGGCCACAGTGCCGGGTCATGAATCATCATCCAGTATTAACTCAGGGTCCTGGTCAGACTCAGGAGGGGGGCTAGCGTCATCTGGCCTACTCACCACATCTCCGTCTTCATCATCATCGTGGCTTTGCAAGTCGGTCAACTCTTCCTCCACCAACTCTACTGAACTAACTGCAGCCTGTATCTGCTTATCTCCTGCACTAGCTAGCCCGCTAGAACCAGGCTCGGAGTCGCGTTCTGGCTCATTTTCAACCGGTGGTGGTGTCGGCACAGAAACTGTAAAAAACGTTGACAGCTTCGGCAGTGTGGGGATATATATTTTTGTTTCCTCTTTCTTTTTCTCCCAACCACTCGCATAATTCCGCTTCATCTTCCTTTCAAGTTGTACTAACGTTCAACATTCACTAACGTTCATTCCTCTTTAGCGGTGGAACAGTCCATTGTTTGTAGTGCAAAGGTCGGGGGCCTTCTGCTAGTTGGAGGCCTAAGGCAATTGCCTAATCCGCCTCTATGGTAGGTCCGCCACTGACTACATTTGAGTGATTTTAGTATAATATTTACCACAGATTGCTGGATGTAGTTTGAGTAGTGTAGTCCATGGGGTGCTCCAGCGAGTACGAAACAGTAAGTATAGTTGGACGCGAGTGTATAACATTCTTACAGAGCAGTGATTATACTGTAGTCAGTACGCTGTAGTGAGTATGCTGTAGTCAGTACGCTGTAGTGAGTATACTTCAGTGAGTATGCTGTAGTGAGTTTGCTGTAGTGAGTATACTGGAGCGAGTATGCTATAGTGAGTATGCTGTAGTGAGTATGCTGTAGTCATACGCTGTAGTGAGTATACTTCAGTGAGTATGCTGTAGTGATTATGATGTAATGAGTATACTGTAGGGAGTGTGCTGTAGTGAGTATGCTGTAGTCGTGAGTATACACTATAATTGGTAGCGAATGAGGTGGGACAAGCCTCCTGTGGTTCATCAAAGTGGGGGTTAATGCTCTGGGCGTCACTCCTAACTGTCAGATTTCTGGCTCAGCCAGATGTAGAAGAAAAAGAGAAGGGAGGTGGAAAAGAGAGAGAGCACCGGCGCTCACACACGAGAGAGAGAGATGTTTAACACTCCTTAATTGAACCATTGCCTTACTTTTTATACTCACATAACAATACTACCCTCCCTGTAACACTTTAAAAACCATCTCCCCATCACCATCAACTTCACACCACAGTCCATATTAAGCATATTCAATTTCAATATGGCCTGCCTCCCAATATCTTGTTCCTCTGAATCTTCCAAATGGCCATCTTAGCTGACCCCAGAAAGAAATTTAACAAACAAACCCCACGCTTTCCTTGACCCTTGTACCAGGGACCACTAATGAACAAATCATGAGAAAAAACCTCCCCCAACCTTCCACACCATTCCCTCTAGCAGCCCAAGTGCCACTGTCTCATCCATCCTTTCCTACCACTGGATTCAGCCACAACACAAAAAGAGAGAGAGAGGAGTACAGAGACCTGGCCAGCACCTCTTCCTGTCTCTGTTCTGGTGAGGTAGGACATGCTTATGTCTTCCCTTGAGAAACAATGAGTACAACATTTGAGCAACAATGGATAAACTAACACTTAAAATGCGAAGGAAGGTTTTGAAAGTGTTGTGTGTGAGTGCGTGCGCGTGCGTGCATGTATGTGTGTGCATGTTTTTGTATTTGCTTGTGTATGTGTAAGAGTGTGGTTTGAAGCATTGCTTGTTTATAATTCATAATTGCCTTGGCCTGGGGATGAACCAGCTGGTATGATTTAATCACACATTTTGAGGTGAGGATAAGCACACATACACAGAGAGAAAGAGGATAGAGGATAGCTAGAGAGAGGGAGAGGGATGGAGAGGCAGAGGGAGAGAGGAGGGATAGAGATAGAGAGAGAGAGAGAGAGAGAGAGAGACGCGTGATTATCTCAGAGGCATTAAGAGTGATTTATCCAGAGCTTCAAAGCACAAATTTGGATGAGGATCTATGAAGGCCATCCAGGTTTGTAACTTGCTGTAATCCCCAGATGCAAACGTTCAAACATTACCAACATTACTCCTGACAACCCAAAGCAAAGCCATTAAACATTCATACAAACCTGTTTATACAAACACACATATACACACACACACACACACACACACACACACACACACACACACACACACACACACACACACACACACACAAAGTAATAACAATAAATCACACACAAATTCTCCACCTTTTGTGCTTTTGAATCCTCTCCTTTCTAACACAACCCATCACATTCCATTGTCACACGGTCTGCTCCCAGCCAAACTAATGGTTTTTATTAGGTCTGTAAATTATTCTTAATCTGCAGAAAGCCGCTGGTTATCAGCAGGAGCGGGGGGAACTGAGGCATTCTCTCCAGCTCCTTGGCTGTGCGCTAGCGTCTCTGTAATGGCTGACATGTGGGAGACATGATTCATATGCTCCGGCCTAAATGGACCCAAATTGTTCTCCTCAAAATTTTGCGGTGGAATTGCAGACCCGTGTCTCTTTGTGAGTTCTCTGTGGCCTCAGTGGAACCCTCATTTGGAGAGCTTCTGAGGGAGAGGAATTTGGCTCAGCTCTCGGGTTTTCTTTGCTTGAGATGTGTGGGTTCCCTCCCTGCGTCAAGTGTCACGCGCCCCCAAACTGTCTGTCTTGTTGCGTGTTTTACTCAATACTGTTTGTAGACCGGGAATGCAGATGCAGCTTCCTTCACTGTTGTACCTGAAACTTTTTTTGCCACTTCATCTAAAAGAGAGACGCAGCACTCTTGAAGGTAAAACTGTATGATGGTCAAGTGGAACCAGAGAATCAGTGGTCAAGTGAAACCAGTGGAACCAGTCTCCTCTGAAACACAGTGGAGGAACTGCTGAATGATTCTGAATAGTAGTGACCATTACTGACATGCCAGCCCAACCCCTAAAAAAATATTTTACCCAGATCACCATTTGGTAACAGTCTCCTAGGTCTTGAAGTGTGGTTTACCCCCAATAACCCAGCATAGGCGTGTCAATGTCACACAGACTACTCCCTAGTATGCTGTTTAATAGCAAGACTGGATCCTTACCGAAACCGAGGTGACCTGGGTGAAAAAAATCTTTCTGCAATCTGTCTCCCATCATTGCATTAGAGGCTGTGTAAGATCATTCTAGAATGTACTGTGTATACGTACAGGAGCTGTGAACATTCTACTTGTATGGACAAATCTGCATCCTGCTGATGCCTAACTCACCTTGACAGTGCAGGTACTTTCAAAGCAAGGGGTGACAGGACAGGGACAGAAAGCGGAAATGTGATCTGGTGCTACGACCTGCACCTAACAAAGGAGGCTTTTAGTCGGCTCTCCTGAAATACGGTTTACATTAGTGCTCGTTTTCAACATGGAAAAGATCCTGGCCAAATGTTCAGGAAATTATATAATTATGGAGGAATAAAATTGCCCCGGAACAAAAGAACCAAAGGAGCAGGCATTCCCCGACTGGAAAACTATATCATCAAGCTGCCAAGCGAAAGAGAGATAGAGAGAGAGGGAGGGCGAAAGAGAGAGAGATAGAGAGAAGGGGAGGGAGAGCAGAGAGGGAGAAAGAGCAAGTTAAGAAAATAAGCTTAGTACAGTAAACAAAACTTTGTTTTGGACTGGACCTGACTAATTGGAGAGCTCACATTTACATTTGCTTATTTTTGATAGTTGCCTCTCTGGGGTCTGTTTGGGCAGGAGCAAACAGAAGAGAGGGCTCAAGGCTTGGGCGCCCTGCGTAAACTATCTTACTGGCTATGAGTCTTGCAGGGGGATCCAGATGAATTCAGTGTGATTTCAAATTCCACAGGTCTGACAGGTTCGATCATTAATCTCTATTAGCGGCTTGAAGTCTTCTGGGGACAGCTCCAAAACACACTCACGCACACACACACACACACACACACACACACCTGCATGTGCACACAAACACACACACACACACACACACACACACACACACACACACACACACACACCTGCATGTGCACACAAGCACACACACACACACACACACACACACACACACACACACACACACACACACACACACACACACACATTTCTGGCCAGATCATTATTCCATATTCCAAAAAGTCTTGGCCATGTCTGTGTAACGCAAGTGTTTTTATTCTGTGCAGGCGCTGCTGGGTGGGATCCTATGCAGTTGGATTGCTTTGGCACAACCAGAGGCCAACACCGAACCTCTCTCTCACTCTTTCTTTCTGTTTCTCTGGCTTTGAATGCTGTACTTTCCTCATGATCTGTTTCTTTCTAATCAGTGGTCTATCTCACGTTTGGGGTAGAGATCTGACTAGAGAAAATGCGGATGAATGTGACCCTGTTACCGGCACTGCATGGTTCACATACTGCAGTAACTTGTGAACAGCTATTGTCAAAAAGAATGAAAGGGCCATAAAAAAATGAGAGTGGAAGCATTTGAAGTGCATCATGGTGTTAGTGTGGTCTGTATGGTTGTCTGTCTGAAGTACATCAAGGTGTTAGTGCTGTCTGTCTGAGGAGGACAGCAGTGTCTTTTGCCCCATGCAATTTCATTCTTTCATTCTGTGATTTTTTTCTTCACCTCTTCCTGCTCTTCCTTTATTTCCCTGCAGTTTCTTCTTTGTTTTCCTTTCTTGTTCTTTCGTTTCATTTCCTTTTACTTTGGTCATGCAAACAAGTACCATCTGTTGAAACCACCACTTCAAGCTAAAGCAGAAGTGCTTGTCCAAACATCATCATGCTCAGAAATGCAGCAAAACAATTATAAATCGATCACAGTTTCTGTGTGAATACACGTGTGTCTGTGAGTGAGTGAGTGAGTGAGAGAGAGAAGGTATGTGTAGGGGCGTGTCAGTGTGTATGCATGTGGTCATCTGCATTTAGACCTGGGTTCCAGAAGCGTTTGACCACTCTGTTCTCCTGTGGAATACAACAGTCCACTTAGGCTCCTAACTCCTCTCCCCCTCAGTCCACTTAGAGGCTGTGCAGCCCACCACTCCTCTCTCCCCCACTCACCTGGAGCTAAGCTGGGATCCCACATCAGTAACATAAGAGGATGTTTTGATGGCCATCGCTGGTTAAGATGGCCCTGAAAATATAGGTTCTGCATCCAGAATGAATGACGGTATGATCACATGATCCGTTGAATGCATCAAAGGAGATGCATCAGGAGGAGTGATGTCATGCATTGCCAAACTGAATTGTGGTTCCAATGCGTCACGTTGAATGGGCTGCAAGTTGAGAAAAGAGCGTGATGCTGATGCTCTGTAGATTGTCGTATTTGTACATAAAAGTAGTTTGTTAGACTTTTTTTGCTTAGATATTTTAAAAGTTACAGAGAAACAGACACTCTTCAATGTATTAATCCTGATATTGTAACTGAAGAATACGTCAGAGGTGATTTGTGAGGCGTCTGAGCCAGCTATCTAGTGTAAGCACATTAACAAGGTAGCTACCCACAAGGTAAATAGCTCGCTAGCATTGTGAATGGTTGTTGACCTGTCAATCTCACGATAAACAAATCCGTTATCAGCAGAGCCCCATGCACCAGACACACCCACTGTCATCAGTCACGCAACATTTGCAGTCTGAATTTTCAATTCAATTCAATTCAATTTTATTTGTATAGCGCCATAACAATACAATTGCCTCTCGGCGCTTAACAGAGCCCAGAGCCTGAACCCCCTTAGTGCATGCACAACGGCAACAGGGGCAAGGAAAAACTCCCTGTTAGGCAGGAAGAAACCTTAAGCAGAACCACGGCACATAAGGGGGGACCCATCTGCTTGAGGTCGGCCGGGTGGAGACAGGAAGGTGGGACGGGGGGAAGGGGGGAAGGGGGGAAGGGGAAGGGTTGTGTGGCAGAAGGGGAAAGGAAGCAACAGGGGCAATACACAGCCAGCATTTGGTCACTGGACATATGTATACATACATCTGGTGGTAAATACATGATACAGACAAGACCAGATTACTGTGCCAATAGGGTTACTGTTATAGGGGTAAGGGATGTAGGGACAGAGAAACATTTCGGTGGAGGCAATAATGTATATTGTATATAAATGCTAGCATAGGGTATTGGGTAGAGTAGGTGTACGGCAATGCAGTGGCGGTGAGTGCGGTTGGCCGAGGGTTTCTCTAGGTAGACCAGGTAGAGAGACTACGTGCAGAGTGGTGGGGGTGGGGAGGGATAGTTCCACTTCCATCAGCGATTGGAACACGCCTGGCTCCGGGGAGGCAGTGGACCTTGCAGGGGCCGCTTGTTGAAGGGGGGGTGTGGACATCTCGGACCATGGAGCTGCCGATGACCAGAGTGGTGGTCGTCACATCCAGCGGGAGAAGTCGTCGAGGAGATGATGACTGTGTTGAGGGCCCAGGATGGGGAGCAGGGCGGCGTGGGCGATGCTGGTGTTGCTCTGGAGCCGGTCTGCAGGGGCGTTTCGGGGCGGGCTGAGGAGGGGAGTGATCAGGTCCAGGAGGCTCCTCCTGATTCATCTAACAAACAGGAAATGACGAATCAGTCTGCAGGTCTGTCAGTCAGGAATCAGCACAAACAAACACACAGATGAATCATTTCACCAACCAGGGACATGTCACCTGTGTGTCGGTTTGCCTGTTGCATATTGCGGTACTTAGATATGTTTAGTTTTTCTGGCATTGAGCATTTTGTTTTTTGTTGTGATCTGTTTGCCGGGGCCGTACATGCATCTACTCGGCAAACAGGAAACACATTTGATGTTGCGGTACTAAATTACAAGTAGTAATTTAATTAGTTTTTTGTTGTGATCTGTTTGCCGGGGCCGTACATGCATCCACTCGGCAAACAGGAAACACATTTGATGTTGCGGTACTAAATGCAAGTAATATTTTAATTTGTGTTCAGATATGTCTGGGTGGCTGGTACAGCAGGTGATTGGTTTGTTGGCGCGGTTACTTTTGGCTATAGGATGCACTAAAGAGGAATGTCTTAAGATGGAGGCAGGGAGATTGTTCCAGAGGAGAGGGGCTTGGTAGCTAAAGGCTCTCCCTCCTATTGTGGTCTTTGATATTCTTGGAATTACCAGGAGGCCTGCACTCTGGGAACGGAGAAGCCTTGGAGGGCAATAGGGGACGACTAATTCCTTGAGGTAGTTTGGAGCCAGATTGTTTAGGGCTTTATATGTTAGCAGGAGTACTTTGAAGTCGATTCTACTTTTGACGGGGAGCCAGTGCAAAGAAGCGAGTACCGGTGAGATGTGTTCATATTTTTTAGTTCTGGTGAGTGTACGAGCAGCAGCGTTCTGTATAAGTTGGAGGCTCTTTATTGTGTTGATGCTGCATCCGGACAGGAGAGCATTACAATAATCGAGGCGGGAAGTAATAATTGCGTGGATTAGTTTTTCTGCATCTTGGAGGGATAGGACCTTTCTAATTTTGGCAATATTGCGTAAATTAAAAAATTATGTCTTTGAGATCTGTTTTATGTGTGAGTCAAGTAGGAGGTCTTGGTTGATAGTTACACCAAGGTTTTTGATGTTAGTGTTGGGAAGCCATTGAGTGTGGGTAAATGGGTAGATAGTGTAGTTCTCAGTTGATCGGGGCCTACAAGCATAACCTCAGTTTTATCAGAGTTGAGGAGCAGAAAGTTGTTAGTCATCCAAGATTTTACATCATGGAGGCAAGCTTCTATCTTGGGTAGATGTACAATTTCATCAGGTTTCATTGATAGGTAAAGTTGGGTGTCGTCAGCATAGCAATGGAAGTTAATGCCATGTTTCCTTATGACAGCACCTAAGGGTAGCATATAGAGGGAAAAGAGCAGTGGTCCAAGGACAGAGCCTTGTGGGACACCGTAGCTTACTCTGGTGTGATTTGACGACTTCTCATGGACATGAACAAATTGATGGCGATCAGAGAGGTAAGATCTAAACCAAGATAGGGCACAGCCTTTGATGCCAACGTGATGTTCAAGTCTCTGTAACAGGATCAGATGATCTATAGTGTCGAAAGCAGCACTAAGGTCTAGGAGAACTAATATTGAGGTGCACCCATGATCAGATGCGATTAGTAGGTCATTTAAGACTTTGACTAAGGCCGTTTCAGTACTGTGGTGGGTCCTAAAACCGGATTGGAGGGTTTCTTCAATTTTATTTTGTTGTAGAAAATAAGTAAGTAGCTTAGCAACTAGTTTTTCAAGTATTTTTGACAAAAAAGGAAGGTTAGATATGGGTCTATAGTTAGCGAGATTATCGGGATCAAGGTTAGGTTTTTTAAGAGATGGTTTTATCACTGCTATTTTGAAAGATTGTGGGACGTAGCCTGAGATAAGTGAGTTATTCATTACATTGAGCAATGTCTCACTTAATAAGGGAAGTGCATGTTTAAGTAATTTTGTGGGGATAGGATCTAGTAGGCACATTGATGATTTAGATGAGAGGATCAAGGAGTTTAATTCAGGGAGGTCGGTGGGTGCGAAGAATTCAAGGATAGCACCCGGTTGAAGGGGTGTTGCCTTGGCGCATGTTGGAAGGTGTGTAGGGTCACAGAGGGGGAGGAAGCTTTGGATTTGTTCTCTTATTTTGAGGATTTTATTATTGAAAAAGGTCATGAAATCATTACCACTAAAGATTATGGGAACCGAATGTTCGATTGTGTTATGGTTTTTTGTTAGCTTAGAAATAGTGTTAAATAAGAACTTTGGGTTGTTTTTATTACTATCAATCAATGAAGAATAGTAAGCTGATTTCGCCTCAGAGAGTACACGTTTATATCTTAGAAGACTATCCTTCCACGCCAGGAGAAATACCTCAAGTTTGGTGGAGTACCATTTTTTTTCTAGTTTTCGTGTGGTTCGTTTGAGTGCACGAGTCTGATCAGTGTACCATGGAGCTAGTTTTTTCAGTTTTCTTAATCTCTTTTTCAGTGGTGCAACAGCGTCGAGGGTTGAATGCAACGCATGCGTGACGCCTTCAGTTAGTAGGTCGATATAAGGTGGGGAAGTGCATATGCCATTTACTTTGCCAGCGGTAGGAGCTGAGGTGAGGGCGACGGGTAGTTTTGATATAAATTCAGCAGTAGTCCTGTCGGATAGACAACGGCTGTAGAAGTGGGTAATTTCCGATGTTGGAAGGAGTTCTAATTTCATATTAAATGTAATTAGGTGGTGGTCCGAGAGGGTAGTATTTTGGGGTAGAGCTATAGGGCGGTCAATTTCTAGGCCATGTGTTAATACAAGGTCAATGGTGTGATTATGGTAGTGAGTTGGTGTGTTTACATGCTGTGAGAACCCGATAGAGTCTATCAGTGATTGGAATGCAATTGTAAGGCTATTATTTTCATTATCCATATGGATATTAAAATCTCCCACTATCAGGATTTTATCCGAATTAACAATCAGGGCGGATAGGAAATCGGAAAATTCGGATAAGAATTCAGTGTAGGGATCTGGTGGTTTATATAGTGTCACAAGAGTGACCGGGTTAGTGGCTTTTGAGTTTGGATGCATAAGATGAAGTACGAGGACTTCAAATGATACGAGTTTAAATTTAGGTCTTGGGGAAATACATAGATTAGCGAGGGAAATTGTAGCAACTCCACCTCCACGTCCAGTGCTGCGGGGGATGTGGCAGTTAACATGGCTTGGAGGGGTAGATTCATTTAAGGCTATGAATTCATCTGGTTTTAGCCAGGTTTCAGTTAGGAAAAGTATTTGGATGTTGTTGTCTGTTATCAGCTCATTGATAAGTGCACCTTTTGATGTTAGGGACCGAATGTTAATAAGGCCCAGTTTTAATAATGTGCAAGTTTCATTTTGTGCTGATAAGGTTTGTATCTTTATTAGGTTATCCTGATTAATGCTTCTTCTAGTGTGAGTTGCGCTTGGCTTATATATTCTGGGTATATATACCGTTTGTATGTGGTTTAATATGGGCAGAGAATGTACTGGTGCAGCAGGAGTTAGTGTGGGGTAATAGGTCTGCCTTCTAGTTCTAGTTATTGGTTGTCAGAAGTACGTTTGGACTAGGTGGTGTTTTTAGTTTTGAGAAAGGAGGCTAGCACCCTCTTTAGAGGGGTGGATGCCATCCTTCTGTAATAGCCCTGGCTTCCTCCAAAAAGTAGGCCAGTTATTTATGAAATCCACGTCGTTGCGTGAGCACCATTCTGCTAGCCAGGTATTAAGTGCCGATAGTCTACTGTACATTTTGTCGCCGCGGTTGATAGGCCTAGGGCCAGAACACACTACAGAGTCTGCCATTTGTGTTGCGGTAGCGAATAACGATATAAAATTTTGCTCGGTGGTAACCGATTGCCGTAGGCGGACATCGTTTACGCCTGTGTGAATCATTATTTTAGAAAATCTCCGACCAGCGATTCGTTTTAAGTGGGTGTGATGGTCTGCAGGTCTGGTCTGTGTATGTCCTGTTCTGTTTTGTCTCCTCTCTGTAGGCGTGGCTGCAGCCCATTTACTGAAGACGGTTTCCACCCCGTTACCCATTGGAGCTTCTTTTCACTCCCTTTCCGTTCTGGCATGCAACACATCTCACTACATTGTTCACGCATCCATGCACTCACCCTACATTACTGACTTTACTGACTTCCACACTCTACCGTTTTGTTTCTGTTCGTCTTTGTTTGTGTTTATGGTTATAATAAATTACTTGTTATTTTGTATTTAAACACTGCGTCCTTCCTTTGGTCATGGCTTTCGAGCCAAGTCATGACATGGGGCTCGTCTAACTTTCTAAATGTATCATTCGGATTTGCGCACCGTAATTTAATTTTCGTTTTTGTTATTTGCGAGTGCTGCGGGTAAGTAACGTAGTGGGGATTCCCTCAGGTTCCGCTCAGGGGTAGGCCTTGCTGTCGGAGCGGGAAGTCACTGTTGTGTGAAGCGACGTAGTGTTGGTACCGATTTAAATGTGTTATTTTGTGTGTAGAAGCTCGACCTCTGTGCGCAGCGTTTAAGGTAAGTGAATGTTTGACTTGATGTAGGTTCTTGTGGGTTATGCGATATGTGTCCCTGTTAGGTGAAGCGGCGTTGTCCCGTTTGGACTTCGTCGAGGGGGGTTTGGTAGTGTTGTGGTGAAAGCGGGCAGAGCAGTCGTCTCGGGAGTGTATCCATGGTGTGAGAGGAGTCGCCAGTTTCTGGTTGCTTGTCTCCCCACTGGGCGTTTGCACTTAATTTCCCACCGCCAGTAACCACATGAAGAGCTAGGCCGCAGCTTAATTAGGTAGGTTGTCGGGCTTTAGATAGTTAGAGGGGCACGCATTGCTTGTTTAGCCTTCAGTTTCAAGGTTTTTTTTTTTTTGCATCGAGTCAATCGCTCACTTGTTTTGTTTGAGTAGTTGCGCACAGTGTTAAAATGTCGATGGTCAAGGAGTTCATTGCTTCTCCGTCGGAGGGGTTATTAGATCAGTGCAAGAAAGATCAGCTGCTGGAGCTGGCGGAGCATTACGGACTTGAGGTCAATGCTCAGTTTGTAAAGGACAAGGTTAAGGCGATTGTTAAGAGTAATTTGGTTGTTGCAGGGATTTTGGTTGAGCGTGAAGCAGTTAATGTCACGTCTCCGCTGTCCGTGTCAGTTGAGGGACTGAATTTTGAACAAAGAAAAGAGATGCTGCTGTTACAAATGGAGCATGACAAATATAAAGTAAGTGCCGCGATCGAGAAAGACTTGGCAGTGGAAAAGTTGCGTCAGGGGACGGAACAGACGCGTTTAGAGCTAGAGCACAAACGGCAGGTTCTCCGTGAGGAGAAAATTGCGCCGTCGCCTAGGTTAGGCTCTCACTCCAGCGTCGATCAGGTTGATTAGTTTGATGTTTGGAGAAATCTGAGCCTTGTGCCAAAGTTTTTTTAAAGTGATCCTGACAGGTTTTAGCTGATGCACGAAGTGGCCCAATTCCGCTCGCGCATTAATGCTCCAGTGTGTGCTTATGGGTAAGGCTCAAAAAGTATTTTCAGCATTGACTGCTGAGGATAGTGAAGATTATGGTAAGGTAAAAGTGGCAGTACTGAAGGCTTATGAGCGTGTACCGGAATGTTATCGGCAAAAGTTTAGATCATGGAAAAGCTTGTGCAGTAACGCGTGCTATGGCGCGAGCTGGCAAGTGGCAAGTGGCAAGTGCAAGCTGTTGGAAAAGTTTTCTTTGCCTCTAACTGATTTGCCTGTGTCCATGTCTTCACTGGCTGGGTTGTATGAGTTGGTCCGACCTGAGAGTGAGATGCGAGACAGTGCCTACGGTTACTTTCTTCAAGATTCACTGTTGGTGAGAAAGTGGGCTTTGCCTGATAAGTTTCGTCAGCCAGCGTTAAAAGTGGCTCATAATGAATCTGGACATTCTGGGTTCGGAAGACTTATGACCGGCTGTTGAGGCATTTATTTTGGCCACGCATGAAAAGGGATGTTTCCGCATACATAAAGATTTGTCATACGTGCCAACTAACTGATAAGCCAAATCAAATTCTAAAACCAGCTCCGCTGTATTCTATTCCTGCCATCGGCATCGGATAGAGATCCGTCACATCAAGGGGACCGACAACGTGGTGGCAGACGCACTGTCTAGGGCTCCCCAGGTGTAACGGCCTCTTCTGTTCTCATGGTTTTTCCATTCTCTCTTCTACTCTTAATATGCTTCCTAGGTGCACCGGTTGCTGAGTTGGAGAGGTTGAATGTGTGAGCGGTGGGTCAGATGTTACTTACATCGGGTTCGACTGATCTAATGTCCTGTGATTTATTCTTTTTTTTTGATACTTTAAAATGTGCTTTAAAAATGTTTATTGTTATAGCCCTGTACTGTGGGCGGGACTCCGCCTGGGCCAGGTGTCCCCATTTCCTTTAAGACGGTTTCCACCCCGTTACCCATTGGAGCTTCTTTTCACTCCCTTTCCGTTCTGGCATGCAATACATCTCACTACATTGTTCACGCATCCATGCACTCACCCTACATTACTGACTTTACTGACTTCCACACTCTACCATTTTGTTTCTGTTCGTCTTTGTTTGTGTTTATGGTTATAATAAATTACTTGTTATTTTGTATTTAAACACTGCGTCCTTCCTTTGGTCATGGCTTTCGAGCCAAGTCATGACAGTGGGATTCAATGTAATTTGCTCTAGCTCCCGGTATACCGTGCACTGTTTGTACCGGGGTTGCGAGTTGAATATGCCTCAGGGTGGAGTCACCAATAACGAGAACTTTATCATCAGTATCGGTGGTATTAAGGGGAGAAAAACGGTTTGAAGTTGGGATGGGATCCGGGTGTGATACGGGCTTTGAATGTCTTCTACTAGGCCTACTTCCTCGTTTTACGTTAACCCAATTATCGAGTGGTATGAGTTGCGATGTTAACACGGGCGAGCTAGAAGGCAGAGTAGCGTCGGTAAATGTTAGATCTGTATGCTGAATTTCGCTCGATTCGATTAACGAAAGTTGTAATTTCAAATGTTCCGCCTCTGCGATGATGCGATCAAAAGAGACTGCCAGTACCATGACAATGATTCCATTGGGTTGTAAGAGCCCTGCTCTAAAACACGTCTTGTCTTTCAGGAGGCAAATGTTTATGTTTTGAGATGTGTCTTTCCGTGTGGCACACACAGAACCTGAAATTTTTGATTGTTGGGATATAAATCAAAAGCGTTTTGCTTGTCCACAAAAATGACAAAATGGAGATCAACTCCAAATGCTGTTATGGATGGTGGCATGCCTGTCGAGCCGTCAGAGAATGTACCTTCGGCACAAGCAGCTGCTGAGCCGGGCGTAGCTGGATGAGGGTGCGACTGAGTATGAAGAGGTAGGTGAACGAGCGGACATTCCCGATAGACAGCGTAGGCTTAGATCTAAAAGGAAGGCTGAAGAGACAAGTGGAGGAGATATGGTTTGTAGCGAGGTGGGTGACACAGCAGGCCAGGAGGCGAATGGTGGTGTCCTCTGTGTGTCAGCCTTCAATCAGAATCAGAATCAGATTTTATTGGCCAAGTAAGTTTGCGCAAACAAGGCATTTGTCTTGGTTCAGTGGCTCTCAGTGTGCTTACACATATAACACAAAATATACATCACAACACAAAACAATACAACAGGGCAAAACAATACAACAGTGCAATGGTCGACAGTCCAAGAAGTCTAAAATATTATATACAAGGAGGAATAGTGCAAAGATGATGAGAGTCCAGAAAGTGCAGGAATAAGTAAATACTATATGGTATGAGTATGACGGTTTTACAGTTAGGGTGAAATAAATAAATATGGTTGAGGGAGTAATTGTACTTTGGTTATTACAATGATCCAGGGTTATTTCACAGTGCCACAAAAGAGGAGGATGTTTTTTTTATTTGTTTTAATGCAGTATATGATCTCAGATTGCAGATGATGACTTGTACACTGTTCACCAAATTAATTCATTTTTAGACAAGGGGGAAAAAAACCATACCGGTAGAACAGTATTTTAAGGATTTTAATACGTTTGTGATGTCAGCGATAAAAGCGTGTAAGACTGTTGGTTATGATGTGCTGTCTAAACAAAAGCAGTTCCTACTTAAAAGAAATTGAACCACGATTGGGAAAAAGAAAAAGGCTGGATCAAAGAGATCTGTAAAAGTTTAGACAGTGCACATGGGCGAACAGTGTATATGTGGTGTTTCTTCTTTCCTTACCTTTTCCTTCTGTTTATTTCCTCATTCCTGAGCTCATGGATTTAAAGGGTGGCATCCTTGAACGTTAATGGAGCTAATAATGGAGTATAAGTGATTAGGGAAAACGGGTCTTAATTGAAGATATGATGAGACAAGCAAATCAGCGCTATTGGCCATGGCTCAAATGTTTGAGCTGGGGTTGCTGCAAGTGATTTTGAGAGTGAAGTTTACTCAATGGATCTTGTGGATGTTTTGAGGTGCTGCTGTAGGGATGAGGATTGATACGATTTTAACTATTCTAATTCCATTCCTGCTTATCAATTCGATTCCTTACCCTTATTCTCTTATCGATTAGTACAAACAGGTTTATTTACATTCATTTTCTTCAATATAATATGTTTTGAATAGATGATGCACAGCATACAGTAAATTTGAAATAACTAAAAACAAACCTAGGAATAGGCCAACAAAATCTCAAAGTGGGGTCAAGAGACCTATAGTGTTACGACCCTGGCGGGTCTAAGCCCCGCCCTGTAGTATGTGCATGCCTGTTCGGTCTTCTCTATTGCAGGTGATTGGAAACAGGTGTTGCAGGTGATGGGAGACAGGTGTAGCCGTGATTGAATGAGCTACAAAAGACCTGATCAGCCGGCAGTCGAGAGAGCTTTGGGTCTCCCTGCATTTACGTATCGTTGTATTGGATAGAAAGTATTGTTGGATTGGATCGTGGATTGTCGTTGGCGTTGTTTGTTTTGCTTTAACCTTGTACTGACTTTACATTACATATTTTGATTCTATTTCACAACACTGACATTCACCACACGTTTGCTTATAATTACTAGGTAACTATATATTTGTAACCTTTAATAAATCACTATAAATTCTGCGTGGACTCCCCTTTGTGTTCGTGCCTTGAGCCGGTTACGTAGCACATGGGGGCTCGTCCGGGATCTGAACCCGGGACCTCTCGCACCCCAAGCGAGAATCATTTGAAAAAAAACTTTTAAATAGTGTCCTTTAGTGGGTTTTAGGAAGAGAAATTAACACATTTAGATTTAAAATAAAGCACAAAAATAAACATATTGAAGACATCTGCTGAGATTTTGTTTGGGATGTGTGTGAAGCAGGAGCACCCTGAACTGGGAGAGAAAGCTTAGGAGCAGCTACTACCCTTTGCCTCCACATATTTATGTGAGCCCTTTTTCTCTGCAATGACTGTGATCAAAACAAAGTAGATAAACAGACTGTGCCTGGAGAAGAGCTTTATCACAGCAGTTGCCACCCTTTTTTTCTTGTGGGTTTTAGGAGGAGATATTAACAAATGTAGATTTAAAATATGGCACAAAAATAAACATATTAAAGACATCTGCTGAGATAGGTGCTAATTATAGTTAATTTCAGATATACTCTGTTCAATTTTCAAACTTTCCCTCACTATATAACTTTTTTGCTCGAGCAATATTCCATGACACCTGATACGATGCCAACGTGACTGTTTCAGAGTACTTTGTAAATTTCCAAAAAAGCCGAGTCTGTTTCTCTGACTGACGTTTCAAAGTATGTACCTTGTGCTTGCCCAGCCTTGTGCCTTAAGGAACTCCTGGGCTTTGTTTGCATTGTGTGTGGAGAGACGTCGCTCCAAGTTTGAGGCTTTAAAATGTGACAGCGACGTCTGGCATATTAAGCAGAGGAGTTTTCCATTTCGCTCCGCAAATAATTCCTCCCATTCAGGCAAGAGCGCCCGGTGTTCGTCTTCATATTTTCGTTTAGCTGAAGCTTTTTTTTTCAAATATATTGCGTGCAATGTATGCATTTTAGATTTTTATTTTAAAATATGAAAATTCTGTACACCAAGAGGAAAGTGCATGAGCACTCGAGCTGGAGCCAAGCTGCACGTCAGCCGGCAAAGAGCTGCATGCGGCTGCTTGTTCTTCTACTCATTGGAAAAGATAGTGGCTTAGCTTTATGGCTGGGGTAAGGCGTCTTAGGGTGCTTGTCAGGCATCTTTTGCCCTCTTGGGATTTGCTAGGTGTGTTACGGGCGCTCACGGGTCCCCCGTTCGAGCCCTTGGAAACGGTAAACATGAAGTTGGTGTCTTTAAAGACTACGCTGCTCCTGGCACTGGTGTCTGGTGTCAGCCCATCATCCATTCAGTTTTCGATTGCCGGTGACAAGGTGATGTTGCGGCCTAATGCAGCATATACACCTAAGGTAGGAACAACTCCATTCAGGTCATTGAGTTGGCCGTTTTCTTGCCCCCTCCTTTCGCATCAGCGGAGGAGGAGCGTTTGTATAAGCTCTGCCTGGTGCACTAAAGTGGAGCGCACCAGTGCGTTCAGGCGATCTGATCAGCTATTTGTGTGCTTTGGTGCGAACGCCTAAAGCAAACCTCTGGCAAAGTCAAGCCTCTGGCAAAGTCAAGCCTCTCTCGTTGGCTGGTGGAAGCTATCACTTTGTCCTTCTCTTTATCCTCTTCTCCACGAATGCCTTCCCATCATCACTGGACACTACTTCTGGAATACCAAACCTGGGCAGGATTTCACGTGTCAAATTTTTTATCACAGTCTCAGATTCCAGTCCAGGACTCGGGCACGCCTCTACCCAATACTAAAACCTGTCCACCACCAGTAACACATATCTGTGTTTCCTGATACCCATATCGATGTCATCTATTAACAGATGTTTAAAATGGACCTTCTGGCATTGGAAAGTGCCCTAAAGATTTAGTCGATATCACCTGCTTGACATTATATAAGTATAACAAACATAACACTGTGGTCATTTATTATCTATAATCTCCTGCACGTATGGCAACCAAAATCCTCCTCTACCTCCCCCCTTGCACAATGATCCAAGTCATTGGCATCATTTATTAACAGAGCCAATAGCAAGTGTGGAGCTACCATGCAGCAGATGGACACTGTACTGACTTCTCATGACATTTCCCCTCAATTACTGAAATACTATGTGGTGCTCTGTTCTTAGGGGGGCAATCCACCACCTGTCCCTGCAAAGCTGAGATTTTGCAACCTCATCTGCTTTAGCTTTACCCAATGTGATATAATCAGTTCCCTTTTTATTCGCTTTACATTTGCATATAGCCAGACTCTAAAGTAATTAAGTAATTACATTTGTTTTTGATGTTAGATTGGAGACCCATCTGACCTCTTATATCCCCGTTGTTTCCACTGAGCCCCATACACATGGCACACATTATGACTATATGCACTGTCAGTATGAATGGTGGCTTCCATCCCCTCCGCCAGACTACAAGCCTCAGCCAATGCCTTAAGTTCAGCCAGCTGAGCTGAACATGGCTACTCACAAGGGAGACACATTACTGTATTACATTCCCCTGAATCTGCCATCTGTACTTCAGTGAACCCTACACGTGTTTTGTTGTCATAGTTGTGACTGGACCCATCTATAAAGTTAACCACCTCTCCATCACACAATGGCTCACTCTCCAAATTAGGTCTCAGTTTGGTAAAAGCAACTGAGCCAACAACACAATCATGTGGACTTCCCTCATAATCCAAAGGAACTCGATCCGCAGGATTGCTCACAGAGTCACAACTTTTAGTCTTCCCTCGACATTGTGCCTGCATTAATATTCATGTCATGTACGCATCACGTCCAGTTTCCTTTTTCACTAAAACATATAAAGCAAAAGGTTTCGCATAATCTGGCAAGACCAAAACTGGGGCGCACTGTAATTCACTCTAAATGAGGTTAAATGCTTCTTCCCTATGTATGGTCCTGTCTGAAAGCCTGTGCTGATCAGCTGGCCCTCATTTTCACACGGACCTTCAACAGATCTCTGGAAGTCACCTCCTGCTTCAAACGCTCCACCAACATCCCAGCTGCACTACATCCTACCACACCTGAACGATTAATTGCATTTGCGATTGAATCCAGATATGGTAAAACGTGATTTTCTAACTGCAACGTCTTCGATTACTTCGATTAATGTGGTGTTTTTTTTTTATTATTTTGCACACAGTGATTAAAGCAGCATAACGGATCAATTGCTAATCGCTAACAAGATGCCAGTGGCTCAAACTAGCAAAATCTCTTGAAATGTGCTTACTCTGATACTATTACCAACTAGTTAGTCAACACAGTCCTATCACAGTCAAACATCAAGCAGGTGCAACACAAGACGGCAAATAAGCTACTTACTTTAGTTCGGCAGACAGTAAAAACCGAGCGGCTTCAGGCACACCTACATATCGCAGTCATTTGCCTACGGATGGCAATGGCACAGAGGCGATTCTCCATATTAAAAGTCATTGTAGCGTCCCAATTTTTCAAAGCTGTTATGTAAGGGATAATGTATTGTCCGGAGGTCAATACATTATCCCGCTTATTATACGGTTACTTGCCAAAAACGATAGAAGACATTCCTCCAACGTACCTCTTTTTAATGATTTAGTTGTCGTTTCATGAGTCCCGTTTAGAAATAAATAGTTCTCCGAGCAAATAGAACTTTGAAGTTCCAGGTGTTGCATTGCAACCCATTACTTGCTGACTTCAAATTACCAGCGGTCATTATCTTTTGATGTGGCAAAGCAACCAATTTGTTTCTGTAATGAGCAGTTAAATACAAATGTAAAATGTGGGAAAGAATATGTCACACTAAATGTATCTAACATTGTGTTGGTTATATTTAAATCATTCTGTACGTTTTGTTGGAAAAAAAAGGATAAAATGAAAAAAAATCGCATATCGAATCACAATCGCAATATTTTGGGGAAAAATCGCAATTCGATTATTTTCCCAAATCGTTCAGCCCTACCACCGATTTAAATTGTAACTGTAACGGAATACAGTTACTCATAATTTGTATTCTAAATACGTAACGCAGGTACATGTATTCCGTTACTCCCTAACACTGGTAGTGGCCTAATGCCATGAAGAATTGTAGTGAGATCCTGAAAAACCATGAGCACAGTCCAGAGCGTTCGGGCACATGACCGCATGGAAGGAATTGGAGACTCGACTTGAGGGACTCAAAATGAACTTATTGATTGCATTGGTATTTAGTTTTGCTTAGGTTCCAGAAAACAGGAACTCGATGAGGCCATGGTTGAGTTGATTGTGAAAGACAGCCAGCCATTCACCCTCGTCGAGGATGAGGGGTTCAAAGGGTTTGTAAACAAGCTGGACCCCACATATGTTCTGCCCTGAAGACACTTGCACAAAATATTTGTCCATTTACATGTGCACAATATATTATAAAAAAGCCATGGCTTAAAAGCCATGGTGGAGCAGACTTTCCTAAAGGCCAAGGAGGAAGCCAAAGCCAGAGTGGTTGAAAGAAAAAGAAAAGAAAACTGACTCGCCACAAGGGCCTTGCCGAACATACAATGCCAAACCGACTTGCCACTAGGAATGGGTATCGTTTTTTTTTTTTTTAGATACCGGTACATAACCGATACTTTTAAAATGATAACGGTGCCTAAACGGTGCCGAAACCGATACTTTTATAATTATAATAACTTTTTTTTAAAGACGATTGACGACATTTTAGAAAGGCTTGTTTTATTGCCAAATATATGAACTGTTAAAAGTAGGTTTTATATATTGTGGTAGCCCAAGCTGCGTTTGGGTCCCACTGTATTTAAACATGAGTGAATGCCCTTAAACAGGGTTATACAAGACAGACTTTAGGACCCTGGGGAGGTTTGCTGGGGACTAGGCCGGTCGAGCTTTCCCTAATTGCAGCTCACCTGCAGATTGTTTGACTAGAGGCTGATCAGTGCCAATCTAGTCAAACAGAAGTGTTAAATAGTCAGTTAGAAGCAGAGCTGGGTGCAAGGCGTAGGTTTCCCCTTATTTGATGTTCATTTGATTACCTTTGTTGTAATGTTTGAGTGCCTAAGTTAGTAATTTAAAGAGTTAAATAAAGAATATGATTTGGAATTCCCTTGTTGCGTTGTGCTGAGAGCTGGGCTGCGACAATATATACATAAATACAAAACACTTTTTAACTTAAAACTTAAATAATATATGAACTGTTAACAAAAGTTTAGAATATACTTAAATAAATACAAAACACACACACAAACTCTATACACACACTACAGCTTCAGCAGTTCTTTTGTAGAAAGATCAGCATATTTGCCTTCTCCCGCAAAATGTGACACCTTTCCTGACTGATGGCATGACCTGCACAGGAGAAACCCCTCTCGGATGGTGTTGAGGCCTGTACACACAGGTATTTGTCTGACAGGGCAGACAATATGGGGAGGCTGTCCCGCTTCATCCAACACCAGGCTGCAGGGTCTTGTCCTGATGGGATTGAAGGCAGACTCTTATATGTTTCTATCTCCTTCTGGACTTGTTCAGTGGAGGAGAGGGCACTGCCTTCAGTAGTCGTTGCCTGGAGAAGCTCTCTGTCCTCATCCTCAAACAGCTCCGCTAGGGCTGATTTCTTGGCACACTTGGCACAAAAAATACAAAAGTAGTGATTAGACAAACATGCTTCAAAAGAAATGCATTTATTTGAGATGTTTCATGATTATATATTTACATGTTTCTCTGCCTTGTCCTCCTCTTGGTCATCTGATACTTCCTCAGTTTCTTGAAGGCCCACCATTGGAAGCTGTAGACACAATTTTGCACCTATAAATAACAATTCTTCATCATAGAAACTGTAACAGGCTGCTATGGGAAACAAGGATGAACATAAAATACCTGATCTGAAGAGCCACCAACTGCTGCTTTCGCCACCCCATCCCAGGCATCAGCAACAGGACATAGAAGTCTGCCCTTGAAGCGAGGGTCCATTAAGGTGGCCTCCTGGAGGAAGTTTTGGATGTCTTCATCCTGTAGTGAAAACATTACAAACTATTTAGTAGCTCACTGTAACAATTAGATGGTTTTGCCTTCTCTCTCTGTAAGAATAGGCTCTGAATGGAAATGGAAAATACCTGGTATCGTTTTTTAAGATCTCCCCAGACCTTCTCCTTGACATAACTGGTAAATGAAGTGTCCTCTTCAGCCAACTTCAAATGTACCTCCAGCTTTGTCAGGATGGGGAGAATTTGGCCACATATGGGGGACCTCTCGCTGGAAACACACAGGTTGGAGGTGTACAACAGCCTCATGGTGTTTACGAACTCCTCTGCCTTCTGGAAATCATCAGCAGTGAGCCTTTCCAGTCTGGGGTTAAAAAGAAAAATATCAACTAGTATTATGTTGTTACTCATTGTTTAACAACTGATTTTCTTATCCATCAACTCCATTGGCTTCCTCAGTCGTTGGTCCAATGATGCTGCCTGGATGGCCGGGTACTGCTCCTGAAACCTCTCCACCATCAGGAAAAGGGAATTCCACCTCGTTCTGACATCCAGGATAACATGGTGTTCTGCCAGACCTCAAATACAAATACACATTTTGATTGACAATCTACACTGCTGAAGATGTTTGAAACAAACTCATATTTTTTTTTTAGATTGAAAAGGCTACGCTCCTTAACTTACCAAGAAGTCGTTGCTTCTCCTGCAGAAATGTTTTGGCCATGGTGGACCTCTTCAGCCACACCACGACAGCTCTAAGTTTTGCACACCACCTTGTCACGGCAGTGATGCCATAAACTTTCTGTGCTGCCAGGTTCAGGGTATGGGCAAAGCACCCCACCTTTAAAAACATTAAGGCTTTTAGGGCAACATCCATGTTGCTGGCGTTGTCCACTGTGGCAGCTACCACTTAACTATTCAGCGAGAATTCCACCAGAATACTGCTGATCTCGTCTGCCACCACTAGGCCTGTCTGTGACTCTTACACAGCCTTGGTGTTAAGCACCTTCTGCTTCATTAGGCCATTACTGGTATAGTGTACGGTCACTGTAAGATAATGGTCCTGTGCCACACTGGTCCACCCATCACATGTAATAGCTGCGTTCTTTACATGTGCCAACTCCTGCATGCCATTCAGTTTCTCAACAGAGTACCATGCAGGAATCAAAGTATTTGAAAGGTCATCCCTGGATGGGGGTCGTTGGCACGGATTGAAGGCATTGGTCATCTCTCTGTATAAAATACATTTGAGGATATTTATTGGTCTTTTTGACAAATTGTCTCAATGGAACAGATGCATTTATACAAATATTGTTTTCACATCAGTTTTGTTTTACCTGTACCATGGAGATTCCACAGTTGAAAAAGAGTGCAGTCCCTTGACCACAAATTTGGTCACAGACCTGTGGAGTTCCTCCACCTTCTTTTTCGGCAAATTAGCCTTCTTTGCCAAGGTGAAGATGAAGCTGGATAGCCAAAAATATAACCATAAATAATGTTAAATATTTTACAGCGTAAAATATAGCTATGTAAGTTATCAAACATTTTGGCAAACATTGACCATTCTATTAAACAATTGATATGCACAAGTATACTTAAGTTTAATAATGGATTAACATGACTACGCGAACGTTTACTGATAAAACACGCATGCCGATAATAAATATGATCGCTAACTTAAACATGGTTACAGTGCAGGCTTTTAGCCAGGATTTTTTAGGGAGGATCAATTTTGTCATTGAACCTAGCGCGGCGTTTAACTTTGCTATGGAGTAATGCTGGGAGCATTGCTTTATCCATTAAATAGGGAATTAATTTAATGTATGTGTAGAGCCTATTGAGAATGGCTGACCTTACATAAAACGGCAGTGAAAGAGGCAAACAGTACTTGTGCCACGAAGAGGGTGGTGTGTGAGTGCATATCAGAATGCTAACGTTTAACTTATTAGCAGCTAGCTAGCTACTATGTGTTTCAATAGATTTTTGGTCTAAATTAGCAAATCGGGAGATAGACATCGGTAGATGAATACTAACCTGAGGTAAGGCTGCTGTTGTTGTCGTCTGTATCCTCTTTTTCGGGGTTGGGACCAGTCGCCCCATGGCTGGGGCCAGGGAGACCAACGCTGCCCGCTGATTTGCTTGGCATTTGCTCACGGTCACGCAAGCAGTCAAACATGGTGCATGCCTCTGCTTTTAAGAGAATACCGTGGGTTGCAAGATGCTTCATCATATTTGATGTGTTCCCCCCTTTACTTGCAAGCCTTTATTGCATTTGCTGCACGTCGCACTATTAGAATCCTTTGATGTGAAATACAGCCACACTTTGGACTGTTTAGTTTTCGGCATTTTCTCTGGTTAATGGCGGATTCCGTTTGACCTTGCTATATAAAATGGAATGGTGCCTGCTCCTTGCTCTCATAAGACTGTTTCTATGGAAATAGATGGCGCTTGTGCGACATGGGCCAACGTTCGCATTGGATGATAGGGCAGTTTTGCATATGCCCCACGAAATCTGGCCATCAACCGTGTTCTATTGGTTCAGGCACCGAAATCTGCATTGCATTTCGGTCCGGGTAGGTACCGGTTGTTAGGAACCAGTGCCATATTGGAACCGGTTCTCGGTACCCAACCCTACTTGCCACTATGGCCCAGTCTTCTAAAGTCTACAGTAGAATCTAAACAATGCTACAGCGAACATCCGTAGTCTACCTAGGGTTATCCCTTTTATACCATTTTACTAATCTGCACCAAGGAGAGAAAAAACAAGCCGTAAACATTTTAGTTCACTACCTTTCCCAGAATCACCCAACACAGGGCTAAGCTACACATCAGCAAAAGTATGCAAACGTATCACTATAACTTATTGCTTCTACAGGAGATTTTACTTCAAATTAAACGCAGGCTCCCACAGCCATACGTAACTGAAATCTCAATTAACTGTCTGCCTCAATTGCTTCAGAATGAATACCAACAAACATTGAAGAGCCACAGCTCATGTATTAAACGCCCACTTAACCCAACTTGCCTACTATCTAAAAAACTCAATTTAGTGAGGGGAAGAAATGTCTTACTTACCACGGTATAGTTAGCCATCCGTACACTCCAGACCTTTCCATAAACTAGGCGGTCCTACTCCTGCTGCTTCAGAAACATGCCGGGCTAGGGGTGCACTGTTCTCAAGTATTGAGTGCAGTCGTAGCCTACTCACGTACCCCTGACGAGAGTTTTACAATTCCCGCACAGGATTGTTTCCACGACGAAAGAAATAGAACACAAACACTAAACACACACACAAAAGCGCAACACAACAAACCAGTCCTCGACGGAAAGATCTGATGATCCAGCTGAGCCACTGATTCTTTCCTGGAGTGCTCGGAGGCAGACGACACCGGAAAAAATAAATAAAAATAATGAATGAACCACGCAATCCATTGAGAAAAAATATATATATTTAGGACGAGGCCTCACTTTTATGTTACGGTTGGCTCGTAAGATCGCAACATAAAAACTAGAATGCGTTTCGTGAACGAACTGCGAGAGTGTGCTTGCTCTGTTTTTCTCTCATGTTTGCTCGTTTATTGTGAAAGGGTCTAGTGTGTTCGTTGGCATAAAAAGTTAGTCTTCTCTTATAAGCCTAGTTAGTACATCTGATTAGAGCTAGCAACCATGAATTGCAGATTAAGGGGTCCCCTATCAGTGTTCATTTTGGCAGCTATTTTAGATTCCGTCTTAAGACAAAAATGCATATTAGTTTTAGTCACATTTAGTCATAGTTATCCTTCTTAGTTTAAGTCTAGTTTTCGAAAACTGAGCACACTACAATAGCTACGCTGTGTCCAGGTATCCTCAAACGTTTTTCAGGTAACCTAATGGTTCAAGGTCTCTCATGAATCATTACTCCCAGGACACGGGTTAATGTTAACTCACGCTATCGGTCCTCTCCAACCACATTAGCAACAAAATAAACTGGTGAGCTAACAAGTTAACCATTCTTTCAGTATAAGCTACTTTTGCATATCTACAACGTATAGGTCTAGGTAGCTTACGTTTAGCCTCGTACTCAGATATTACAGCTGCTTAACACAGCTAGGATAGCTAACGTTACCGTAGTAGGAATACAAGCCTTAACCCACTATATCCACACAACTAAATTCATGAATTACTTCAAAGGTTTACTTCACAACTTGAATTAAGGAAAATTATCCCCTGTTACGGCTAGCTGAAACTGCCAGTGGATACTCCCATGGATGGGAGACGTTAGCTGCTACGGCTAACTAACACTATCAGTTTCCATTAAAATTTCAGTCAGTACACTGAAAATGCTGCCATTCAACTCACCTTAACGAAGTGGAAATACGGTAGCTAGGTTAGAAACTGTAGTTACTCTTATTCTTTCTCAAAGTTGAATTGAGAGGGACAGAGAAATACGGTTCCTCTTATTCTTTTTCAAAGTTGAATTGAGAGGGACAGAGAAAATGCGGCTCCTTGGATTTGGCGGAGGTGTCAGTGAGAAGCACAGGTGCAAGCCAGTTTAATGAGCCTATTATGATGTCATAATGCACAGAGTTCTGCCATGCAAGTCTATGGAGAAAAAAGGGGATGAAAAAGAGGAATAAAAAAGGAGTGACAAGGAGTACCGCCACGAAAAGTCATAGCGGCTTGCACCGGATCGAGCCGGACATTTCGGTGTTTCAATGGCGTCTCTATCTCAAGCGGGCGAGGAGTAGTTAGCTGCAAGAAAAACGGGGAGAATAAATAAATAAAGAAAACTTGACGATAACAATACTGTGCTTCCCTTCGGGCAAGCACACTAAAAAGAATATTTAAGTGAATATTTAAGTAAATTAGTTTATCAAGTCAAAAAGTCGATTTTTCCCAAAAAAGTTGAGGGGATTCAAAGATGGATGCGTGCAGCGAGTATGTTCGTGAGTAGAAGTCTTTGCAAAAAGTCAAAGAGAGGAGCAGAAGCTTAAGGGGGTTGCCACACCGGGGCCAGGGTACTATTCGGCGACACTCGCTAAGCGGTTTAGCGAGCTAAACTCCAGGCTAAAAAAAGACAACACCGTTTTAGCGGATTCGGCGAAGCAACTTTTGCTCAATTTCCATGGTAATTAATCGCTTAGCCCTAGCCTGCTCCAGGACAGGCTAAGCAAAGTTTAGCTGGCTAAACTTGCCACACACCCACGCCAAAAGGAGGGATCCCATTGACAAGGTTAATAGTTTGATTAGCGTAGGAAGAGTTCTTTGCGATCGCCAAGAAGATCCATTTTTCCATCATGATGAGTTCTTGTATGAGTGCTACCGATCCACCCGACAAGGAATAATTAATTTAAAAGACCTTCTCGAGTCATTTATTGCATACACCACCGTCGAACATTGAATGTCTTCTTTTTTTGTAATGTCGGCGATGCGGAGAAAAAAACACTCATAATTATATGACATTCATTGGTACAGTTGATAAACCAGAAATAACTTACATGCTCAGCCTGAGACATGATTTTTAGTTTGCACATGAATACTAACGTTTTCTTTGATCCCAGGAAATTTGAGCACATAACCCATCACCATTACGGAGATTTGGCTTAAGTTGTTTAACCTACTTTAACTTACATCATTGCAAACGTTTAGTTTTGCAAACGTGTCTAGTTTTTGTGCAGTGGTGGATGGTGGATGTGGATGGTAAGGTGGTTGAATGATAAGAAGAAAGAAAGAAACACAATTTATTTGCATTGCTTCAATTTATTGAATTTCTTATTAATACATTTTCATTTAGTCATTTAGCAGACGGTTTTATTCAAAGCGATTTAAAACTACAATTCCAACAAAGGTGAAGGGAATCGAACTGGCGATTAACTGCATGCAAGCCCTACGCTCTGCCCGCTGCACCAAAGTTGCATGTTCGGTCAAGAGAAGATATCACTACTTATACAGCCTATGGACAGTTTCTTTAATGCTGTTGCAGTCGCGACAGTGATGAATTTTGACATGATTATGGTCTTGAATTCTTCATAACGCGTTTATGGTCATATCCCGCCTTAGCGGAGAAAAAAATTAGTCTTTTTCTTTGAGTTTAGACCATTGTACCTTTCAAAAAAATCATGGTTTTGGGGATCGACCTTTCTTGCCTTTTGAAGCAAGACGTGCACGCGCAATTTAGCTGACGAGATAAATTAACTTGAGGTTAAAATAAATTAGCGCCCGTCGCCAGACCGGCTTGGCCTGTTCTCATTTAGCGAGCTAGTTAATCTCCAGTTGCGAGCTAAATTAATTATCTTAGCTTCAGTTGTACGCCGAACAGGGCCCAGGTGTGGGTATTCACCACTAATTTGTTTACTGCTACAGGCCCACAACCTGCAGCCGCTGTATGGCCACACAAGGTCTGCAGGCAGGGTGCACATGTGGGGCGCAAGGGGTCGTAACATAGACTTTTTTAGTTTATAGATTTTTAAAAAAAATGTATTGTTTGACCTTAAAATGTTTTTTATATGTTGGTCTTTTGTAATAAAGGTTATTTGAAAATTCAAAATTCATTGTCTTTCCCTCTCTCTCTAAACCAACGCGCCTCTCCCTCTGTCTTTGCCTCTCTCTGTTTCTCACCTTTTCTTTCTCTCTGGATGGGTAATACCTGGCTTAGTCACACACTGTCAAATATGAGAAGGATGGAAGCCAAGAAACCCCCCCAAGCACAAAATAATGTTTACATACACCCATCTCTTTTTTCTCACACACTCTCATTTCCTCTATTTCGCTCTCTCTCTCGTTGTCTCTCTCCCAGGCTGAGAAATTGTGCATTAAATGTTATTAGCCGCCTTTGACTACACAGAGGAAACAGCCCTGAAGGCAGGGCATCCTACACCATGGGAACCCTTCCACGCCTTTCTGTCTTCCTGTAAATGAAAACGCTGGTAATTTATTTTAAAACAAACAAAAAAAAACAACCTGTCTTTCCAGCCCTGCCTCCTGGGGACAGGGCCCCTTGTCAATGTTTTTCTGATGCCATCTAGGTGGATCACCTAAAACACAGACGCACAATGGAGCAGCAGTCCACAGACACGGAGCCCTATGGGACCGACGCTGAAAGGAAGAACATGGAGGAGGGGCTGTGTGTGTGTGTGTGTGTGTGTGTGTGTGTACGTGTGCGTGCGTGTGTGTATGCGTGTGTGTCTCTGTGTGTGCCTGCATGTGTGTGTGTGTGTGGGGGGGGGGGGGTTATAACCAGCCAGGTATCAGGCACCTCTGAGTGTTTTACCAGATCAGAATTAGCCACCACTGCTTTTCAAGTAAGGCAACACCAAAAGAGCACGATGGATGAACACATGGAGTCAGCAGCCCAGTGGGGTTCAAGAAACATTATGGAGTTTTGATCTAAGCCTATTGACCTACCTGCTGATCACTAATAATCTGACACAAGAGCAAACCGTATGACTTCATACAGACAGAACAACTGACTACTACAGTGTTAGTGGCAGCAACCTTAGTGCCATAGATACAAACACAGCACTATCTATGGCACCCCTCAAGACAATATTTGTGTTCACTTGTGCGTCTCTACGCTCTCGTACACCATAGCAACCGTGCGCGATGTCAGGTGTTTCCCATGGGAGTAGGCAAGGTAGAGATTTCTGGGCCGCTGTGTGCTGCAGCACAGATCTGCCACAGCAGCTGTGGGATAATTGGCAGGCATTAGCATTAGCATGCATGTTCTGGCATTAGCATAGGACACGCATATGCGGGGAGAGGGGGAAGAGGGAGGGAGGGTGTGATCTTGTTTAGAAGTGTCGACATGGCGGAGAGGAACAGGACCCAATTCCTGACAGCGGGGAGGCTGGGCTTTAAACAGCCATGCAGCTATGGGCTGCCTGAGCCCTCAGACCCTGTGTGTGTGTGTGTGTGTGTGTGTGTGTGTGTGTGTGTGTGTGTGTGTGTGTGTGTGTGTGAATGTGTACCCTTCCCATCCCCTCCTCTTCCACATGCACCCCTCTCTCCTCTCCTTTCCGCTCCTCTCTTCTCTTCTCCTCTCCACTCTCTCCTCCCAGCCTCGCTCGCCTTTCAAACTGTCAGACTGCTCCTGAGTTGGGGAGATGTAGCATCTTTGGAGAGACTGTCTCTTTCTGTATGTGTGTGTGTGTATGTGTGGATGTGTGTGTATGTGAGAAAGTGAGAGCGAGAGCGAGACTGAGAGAGCGAGAGAGATAGTCATACCAACACATCAGTGTCTCATTTTAAGTGCATTTTGCATGTGCCTTTAATTATTAATGTACATGTATGTATGTATGTATGTATGTATTTGTGTGTGTGAGTGTGTTTATATTCAAGTTATCTGTGTGCGTGCGCGTGTGTGTGTGTTTGTGTGTAAGTGAGCGTATCGTACGGTGCTAATGAGGACAGGCAAAGAGACAAGCAGACTGCTCCTTCTCCTCCCCTCCTTTTCCCTCCTCCTCTCCACTCCTCTCTCTTCTCCCCATCTCTGTTCTCTTCCTCCAACCCTCCCATAAATGTATGCAAAAATAGGGAAAAAGCATCTAATCATTGTACCCTCCTGCAACATGCAGAATGTGATTTTAGGAATGTACATACCACGCCATGTTTTTAGGCGCAGGTTGCGATGAAATAATACCTAAAACAAGGCTAATGTTATTACATCTGCCCCTGCGTGTGTGCAAGTGTGTGTGGTTCTGGTCCCACTGTTGTGTCTGCAAGTTATGTCTTTTATAACTGACATTTCTATGTTTGGTTTTCAAGCTTCGGACGTAAAATGATACAGTGATAGTTTACAGGTATAGAAGGACTGTAACGTTTGTATCCTGTTAAAATGACATAGTACTTGAAATAATACATTAATGTATAATGATAAATTATTTAATTCTACTCTGGTTTGTACTAGACATCAAAAACAGGCAGCGATACATCCAAAGACACATAAAAGCTTAACCTTTAACATTACTCCAGGTTGTAACAACAAATCTGAACATGAAAAAATGCCTTTAAATTCAGCCATGCAGAGTTGATACGCTTAACATTGTCAAGAGGTGATTAGAGATAGAGACCTGTTCAGTTTTAAGCTAACACACCGTTATCACACACAGTTCTGAAATCAGTTCCCAGACTTCGGCTGTGGAAGCCAGTGGATTACACAGCATTTAATTTAAGCAAACAAACTGCATGGTACTATTTGCAACCTATCAGAGAATGTCTCTGTACTAGATTAGAACACTTGAGGAGAACGCTTACAGAATGCCTTTAAAGAAAGAACATGTTTGTCTCACAAAATAATTCCTTTGCTACTCATGTTAAAAGGGGAAGAAATCATTTGGGAGAGATTAGATACTTTGGAGGAGAGGTTCTTTTCTTTTCCTTCCTTGCTTTTCCTTCCTCCTATGCCATGCTATCCGTCAGAGGCGATGTGCTTTCTTTGCTTGGTCTCTGCAGAGCTCACAGTGTGCTTCTCTGCTTCTCTCTGCCGTTTCATAAACCTATCCCACAATGCAGTGCTGGACTGGTCTATTCCCCCATTGAGCCCCTGTTTCCCCCGCAGACATTTGAATTCTGAAGATGTTTACCCAAAACAGCAGGGTGGCCTCTTTCAAGCCTCGATTATGCTTTAAGGTAAATCCAATCAAGACCGCTCGGGCCATGAGACCTGTATTCTTTTGCCTCAAGCTACAAGACAAAACAGTGAAAGAAGAACAATCGACTTAGACAGGCCAAATGCTGAGATAACTACATCACCTGGGACTAAACTATACGACCTGTTTTTTCTTTTAATTGAAATGAAAGTTTGAAAAAAAAGACAGTTTTTCCCCGGTAGGCACGAAAACATCCAATTTAAAAGCATCGCTACGTATCAGCAACCCTAACCTAAGGCGCAAGAGCGAAGCGTAGCTGAGGTTCAGTATGCTCAGCTGCAAATCAGAGAAGATAAAACACAACCCAGAGTCCAACAGCAACAAGGTCTTCGAGGATGTGCCCTCGCCTCGAGACCACGCACACTCTCATGTGTATCAGATCATCGCAACCTTCAAAAGTTAACATTCCTCTTCACCCTGTTTCTCTCTCCCTCACAAACACATACACACACGCACACACACACACACATACACACACACACACACACACACACACACACACACACACACACACACACACACACTCACACACCCCTCTGCCTCCCTCCAACAACAGAATACAAAACATGTTCCACATCCCTTCCTACCTCTAGACTCCTCTCTAATGCAAACATGTGTTAATCACATAAACAAAAGCCTAGCCCTGGCCCTACTCTGCTCCTGACTCAATATGTGTGTGTGTGTGTGTGTGTGTTTTTGTGTGTGTGTGTGTGTATGGAGATTATTATTATGACATTTTTTCCTCCCCAGTGCACTGGGCTGTGAGGGCAGCATGTGTTTGCAATTAGCACAGAGACAAAGTCCGGTTGTGGTTCCCCTCAGGGGATGAAATCATGAGTTGAGTATCTTCACCGGATTAAAGGCTTGGATCTCGGGAAGAGTGTTGGAGAGCGTGTGTGTGTATGAGAGAGAGTGTGTGTGTGTGTGTGTGTGTGTGTGTGTGTGTGTGTGTGTGTGTGTGTTTGTGTGTGGCATGAGAAAGGGAAAGAGAGAAAGAGTGTCCAAGAAAAAAAGAGGGCGTGTGTTTCTGTGTTCGGGAGTGTTTCTGTGAATACTCTATGTGAATGACTGTATGTGTGTGTGTGTGTGTACAACTTTGTATGTCTGTCTGTGTACGAGAGAGAATAGGGAGAGAGGCTGTGTTTGTGAATGTTTGAGGTTGTTTGTGTACATGTGTTTGAGGGTGTGTGTGCATATATGTGTGTGTGTGTGTGTGTGTGTGTGTGTGTGTGATAAAAGCCTTGGATGATGGAGGGCGGGGCATTGGAGACCATGCTGCAGGACAGGAGGAGTCCAGCTGCTTATTGGCATTAGGCAACTGCTCCTTGGCTCTCCTCTGAGGAGCCTGGGTTAGGTTTCATTCAAAACAACAGAGGGAGACAAAGGAGAAGGCAGAGAGAAGGAGAGAGAGCGAGGAAGGGAGGGAGAGATGGTTGAGAGGGAGAGATGGTTGAGAGGGATAGAGAGGGAGAGAGAGAGATGCAGAGAGAGGGAGGAAGAGAGAGAGATGGAGAGAGTGTGTGAGAGAGAGAGAAGCAGAGAGAGGGAGAGAGAGATAGAAACATAAACGGGAGGGGGATTGTATTCCCAAAAAGAGCTGGAGTGATTGATGAAGTTTTACATCTCGTGTTTCTGAATGCCAGGGCTGTTCCCCCCCAGGAGAGCACAAAAGTATGGCATCATCTGCCAGTTTGGTTGTGTGCACACTGATGCCAACACACGCATGCCCTGCTTTGTTTCAGCTCTGGTCAGTGAAGTGGATGGTAACCTAATAAGATCACATGTTTGTTGGCTTTAGTGTATGAAAGAAAAGGGCCAGCACACACTTAAATCTAATATGCCAGAAACGCAATGAATCACAATCCTGGAACAGGGCCGATTTAGAGAGCCTTTGTAAGGAGTCATTTGATACTTTATGGGTGGCGTTAGAAGTCTTGCATGCCTTTTCATGCCATGCTGTCATGACTGCAGTATTCTGTATATGTTAAAGCTAAACTCTTTGAATTAGGATGACTGTTCTAGTGTCTCTGAGTACTTTGGAAAAGAAAAACAAGTGTCAGATCCCACTGGACTTGCATTTTGTAAGTTGGCTGTGTGAGCGTCATTGTGCATTACAGATCATTTTCAAACCAGATATGGGGAAATCAAATGAGATCTTTGTTCAGTTGTGATGCGATTTACAGTGTGTGAGGGTGGGTTAAGGTTCTTGCTGTCAATGGGAAGGCCTTATCTTGCTACAGAACGAATTACCTCATCCAGTGATGACTTGGTAAACATGACTTTTTTTCTGAAATAATTCCCGCTTGATAGAAAGAGAGAGTGGGTACACAATGACAAAATCGAATTTTATTTTTATCTCCTTCCATTTGCAAACTTAGTGTCAAGCGAGGTAGCTCTTTTGTAAATACCCTTGCAGTCACAAATAACTTTGCCATGGCCACAGACAGTATGAAGCTGTCCAATAAGAATGGCGTAGGCTACAGAATATCCATCATGTATTGAAAAGTGTATTTGGTATATGTGGGGGAGTGTAGGACCCAGCGCATGCTTCTGCCAACAGGCAGAGGTTGGTGGACCGTGCACAGAATGTTAGATTTAATTCATTTCACATTCTTAACTACCTGCCATATCAATTTCACACAGCCGGTACTTGTGTCAGATCCAGTTAAGCACGAGCTGACTGAATCAGTTTGAGTTCTCATATCTGTTTCCCATCAGGTCCTCTCTGTGAAGGCTTTGACTGATATATCGAGAGTGTATGTGTGACTTTTGATGTTTTTGTGATCATATTTTCTGCTCCTCTTTAGAGATGGTCTTCACAGTGTGAAGCTCCAAACACATAAAGTAAACATGCACATGTGGACTAATATATACAAGCAGCCTTGTGTACACACACACAAACACACCTATTCAGTGTCTTAACACCTTCAGGTTGTTATCCCCTCAGGAACCAGGAGCCAGTCAAGACACCTCAAGGAGCTGGGAGGGCTGACTACTGGGGAACTAGAAATGACTCCTTGGGAACTAGAACTAGAGACGACTCCTGCGGAACTATAGGGTGGAAAAACATCAGTGAGATCTGTGGAGCTTAATTAGCTTTTGACTTACTTTTAAATTTCATAATTATTCAAGAAATACTCTCAAATAATGTCAGAGGAATTTCCACTTTGATTTTTCAATAAAATATTCAAACACACCACTGAAATATTTACATTTACTCCTTTGGCATATGCTGTTCTGTAAGGTAGGAGACCATGGAGTAAGCACTACATACTACATATGAATACTACTCAAACTGACAAAGTGCTAGGAGATCAGGTAAAAATGTACTCAGTAAGTCTGAGTTAGGCATGTAAGGATTAGAGAACAGTTAAAAACGTGCTCAGTAAGTGTGTGTTAGGCATGTCAGGGTGTTAAAGACTGACCAGGTGAAGTAGTGCTCAGTAAGTGTGAGTTAGGCATGTCAGGGTGTTAGGAGAGGAGGTGCTCTTGGAAGAGATGAGTCTTCAAGAGATTCTTGAAGATAGACAGGGATGCCCTCTACTCAGTATCTGACAGTATTTGGTAGCTTGTTTCATCATCTAGGAACCACAAACAAGGTCAGTTAGGGCTGTGAAAGTGTATGTTGATCTCATTGGTGTGTTTGGTGGCTCGTAAAAGAAGTCTTGGATGGTTGACTCACTGCACGTTATCCGAAATGCTCCTAATGATCACAGCATAGCACAGCACGGCACAGCACAGCACAGCACAGCACAGCACAGCACAGCACAGCACAGCACAGCACAGCACAGCACAGCACAACACACACATGGTTCCCCGGGGCACCCTGGATCCTGCTTAACTAACCAGATTTAACTCCCTTGTCAGGAGCGCGCAAATCAATATCTGAGATTTTTGTGGCAAAGCAGCAAAGCAGCAAACTTCCTGGAGGTCAGTCAGTCGTTGGGATGCTGTCTGAGGCTGTCTGTGAAGATCTGATATTTCACTGCCTTGCAAATGTTCTATATAAATCATGCTGTGCATCATTAGAAGTGGTTGGGATCACATTTTTGGAATTGTAGCTCGGTGAGTGATATTCATTGTCGGACTGTTTAAGAGTCTCGACTGGTGTGCGATGAGATGCTTGAAGATAGATTGTTACTTGAAGATAGATTGTGGCGGGCAAGCACTTTCCTTGAGGAGGGGCAGGATGCTTCACGAGTTCAGTCAAGCAGGCCAGAGTCTCAGAAGGCAAACTGGAGGAGGGATATCTGACCAAAGCCATCAGTCGCTCTAAACACACACAGACGTCAGTGCTCAATCACATATAACACACATACACACGCATACCCCTAGGTTCTACAAATACTTTCTTTCTCTTTCTTTCTTTCTTTCTTTCTGTCTGCCTGTCTGTCTGTCTGTCTGTCTGTCTGTCTGTCTGTCTGTCTGTCTGTCTGTCTGTCTGTCTGTCTGTCTGTCTGTCTGTCTCTCTATTTCTATCTCTCTCTCTCACACACACACACACACACACACACACACACACACACACACACACAGGCACACACACACACACCTAGTGGATATTTGCGTTGTGTGTATTGTAGGCCTGTGGCAGTGGGCAGTAGGCAGTGGGAGTGATGACTGCACAGCCCATGCTGCTCTGATCATGCAGGCCCACCCAGAAGACATGGAGGAGCTGCGCAGCATCTGTGCAAAAACAAAATAACCAGCAGGCCCTTCATGCTTTATGTGATAGTCATTTTGGTGTGGACAGAATGATGATGGTGGATCTGGTCTGTTTCAAAGACACTTTAAATATGAAGTTTAAATATGATGTTTGTGGAAGGCTCTAACATTGCTCACATTTTGTATGTGTCTTAGTGTGTGAATGTGTGTGTGTGTATAGAACATGAAAATGGTATAAAGTGTGTGTGTGTGTGTGTTGAATGTTGGCTCAGGAATAACTGCTTTGTAGAGATGACAGTTATGCTGAAGACTCTCCAATGATAACTCAAGGACAAGCCAAAAGGAACACACTCTGCTGTACACACACACACACACACACACACACAGACACACACAGACACACACACACACACACACACACACACACACACACACAATCACACACACACACACACACACACACACACACACACACACACACACATAATGCAGACAGAACAAATTATAATGCTTAATACAAAAACCTTTTTTATCTTGTTATTTTGTTCATCATGAATTAATTATGTAAGTTTTCAGGCATACATTTTCCCCTATCATCTCTATCCTGGTTTGCAAACTTCCTCTGGCTACTGTGTAATCATTCAGGATACTTCTGACGTTTTCAATCTCATGAACCTCCCATTTCCCCACACTCTAACACTTGATGTGTTTCTCACTGAAGCCCACAGGGTGTGGCCTCGAGGAGACTCTGTTGACCTTGAGGATGTAGGAAGTCACACGGACACTATGGCAGAGGTACTAGAAAGCCATGACGAAGCTCTGTGACCTTGAGGATGCAGGAGGTCACACAGACACTATTGCAGAGGTACTGGGAGGCCATTAGGAGACTCTGTTGACCTTGAGGATGTAGGAAGTCACACGGACACTACGGCAGAGGTACAAGTAAGTCATTATGAAGCTCTGTTGACCTTGAGGCTGCAGGAGGTCACATGGACACTATGACAGTCAGAGCCAGGCTTCCGTATTCAATTCAATTTTATTTATAAAGTGCCAAAAATGCATATTCACATTCATTATATTACACATGGACAAAACAGCTCAGAGCTGACCTTGTTTTCATGGATTTACATAGTGTTAATTATGAGCTGTTATATATACTATATAATGCAATGATGCAGTTACGTGCTGTGCAGCTCCTCATTTCACAGTTAGCGTTAGCAAATATCTTTAGAACTGGTGCCCAGATAAATAATTCAATATCCATCCTTGTAAATAATGAGATTTGCAGAGGGTCTCCACTGCTCTTCAGTTTTCTAAAAAAGATTTCAAAATTACAAATAATTTAAGAGATGTACTCAGTATTTTATTAAAACATTAATTCACCAGTTCACAGGGAGGAATGTTGGAGATGTTTGCCTGCACTGAGTTACGGGTCTTTGATGTTCAAATGGCCTTCTCCCCAAAGTCGACAATTTTGTTCAAGGATTTTCACCTGGAAAAAAGAACCATGAAAGCATTCCAACAGGCTTCTCGAAAACCATTATTGGGCTGGAAGGAATTCTTATGAATTTGTAGACTGCATAATCACAAGAACAACTGAATGTCTTCTGATGAGGTCTCGCCAAACCTATCAGAGTTGTTTTCTATGGCTCCTCGTGGTTATGTGAATGAGTGATGGCGGGATGTGGATGGAGAAACGCAGCGCTTTTCCGTGGGCACTTGCAGCCGAGGGAGTTCAGCGCCACACACACTGAGCTCTTCACTCATGCGCCACAGGACCCCTGGTGCTGCCGGCTAATCCAGGAGTAACACTGCACCGTTTCTCAAAGAGAATTCTCACTGCACTTCTCACAGACAAGTCTCACCGCACTGCATCTCACAGGAAGGAAGACCACAGCACACTGGGCTGAAGGGAGGGAGGGAGAGAGAGAGAGAAAGGGAGAAAGAGGTGAAGGTTACTGGGTAGGTACAGAAGGTGAAGGAGGGTAAGGGGAAGATGGAGGGATAGAGATAAGAGAGAGAAAGAAAAGAGGTGTTAGAGAAGTTGAGGGAAATAGGTAAGAGACAGGGAAGGCAAAGGGAGGAGAGATAAAGAGGAAGATGAAGGGATAAGAAGAAAGGGAGATAATTTGACATCTTACAGATGGAATATATGAGTCATACCATCAGACGAGGGGCATGGCATGTGTGTGTGTGTGTGTGTGTGTGTGTGTGTGTGTGTGTGTGTGTGTGTGTGTGTGTGTATGTGTTTATGTATGTGTGTTAGCAATGTAGTGTGAAGACAGAATGAGAGAGCATGGGACACATGAAGGAATGCTAGACAGAATGAGAAACAGGGTCAGTGATGCAAAGACAAGAAGATTAGAGAGAGAGAGACAGGGAGAAAGAGAGAAGGTAGTGAAGGGAGAGAGAGCAAAAGAGAGAGAGGGTGGTAAAGGGAGAGATAGAGAGGGTGGTGAAGGGAGAGAGAAGAGAGGGTGGAAGGCAGAAAGAAAGAGGAAATGAGGGAGGGAAAGAGGGGAGTAAGATGAAATGACAGAAAATAAGAGTTGAGTTAAGGGGACGAGGAGACAGGTCATGAAATTTGCAAGGCTGCTCTGCTGTGCTCAGGAGTTGGGTGTCTGTGTTGCTGTGTGTGTGTGTGTGTGGGTGTGGGTGTGTGTGTGGGTGTGTGTGTGTGTGTGTGTGTGTGTGTGTGTGTGTGTTGGTTGTCTGTGTGTGTGTGTGTGTGTGTGTGTGTGTGTGTGTGTGTGTGTGTGTGAGGAAGGCACTGGGTTAGTGTTGAGAGCAGAGGTTCCGCTAGAGAAAAATGTTGCCGGACATTTTAATGATAAGCCGGTCATATATCTATTTCTGCTTCTAAATTAGCCTATTGAAGAAAACTGACGCCATGTTTAGCTTAAAGAACTACATAATCAGGTCGTTTAGATTGGGAACGTTAACGTTTACAATGGGGAAAAAAACATAAATGCCTGATGCGCGTCAATAAATGGCCTGCTGTGTAAAATTGAGCGCTGCAACAAGGTCATTGCTCTCTGACTATGTTCAATGACAGCGGAGATTCTAAAATGATTAGACCCTCTTATGAATCCGTTGCGTTGTCCTGCCATTTCGAAGAGCTAACAGAACATTTTACTGTTACCATCAATTACTTCGCACCTTAGCCATGGGAACTTCATTCGGACAAAACGCCTTTTCTCTGGTAAAGCTGTTTGAACATCTAGGGCTTCAGGTAGGCTATTCAATGTTTGGAAAGTTCACTTTCTACATGAACTAGTTCAGTTCATAGTTTACATTTTGAACTAAGTTCACAGCTCCAAAAAATGTACTTGTCCAGTTCTTTTTTTCAATATGTTGCGAGCTATTTTTCAAAACCTCTATCTGTCTGTCTGTCTGCTCTCGGCCTCTACGCAACTTCGGGCGCTCACGCACGAACATAGACAGTAGAATGAAATGTCTCGCGTGCAACACTGCAGGTATTGCAGGTTTATCCTCATCAGATGGTTCACCCTCATCAGTTGCGTTTGGCCTCTGAAAAAAACTTTTAAGGCAAGTCTGCTTGGCCATGTTTGATACTTATCACTCAGTTCGCTCCGTTTGTAACCGACGGTTTGCACTTTATTTAAAATGCAGCATATGCGTGTTGTTTAATAACTTTCAAGCGGCAGAATAGCCTGTTCCTTTAAAACATAATAAGGGCAGTGCACGTTTGCTTTATAGGCCTAAATATTAGGATTGTGGTCTAATTCAGATTGTGTTTGCTGGACGGGATTTTTAAGAAATTCCAATCAGACAATTTGACCGGTGAGATCTAATATTTTCGGACATTTTAATTTTTTTTTCCGGACAAAGACCGGTAATTACCGGACAACGGAAACGCTGGTTGAGAGTACCGTAGTGCTCCCTTGACATGACTTTGAAGCGTGAACTCAGCCGCCTCACACACTCACACACCTCAGCGCTCTCACACACACACCTCATCAACCCTCAGCCACAGCTCCAGCATCACACACACCACATGGACTACAGCCAAGTCGCTCCCATTTAAACCTTACCTTCCATACTGTACCTATAAGATGTCTGCCACGCTATCCTCAGTGTCATTGGTTATAGTGGGCCAACAGTTCCTGATAACTGCAATCATCATGTGATATAGGACTGATATTTATCCATATTTCCTGAAGCTGATCTTGCCATTTCCTTCCTGTTCAGGTGGCACTTCTAAGCATGGAGCCGATGTGGCCTGCCTCATCAGTACTGAAAACTGTGTATGGTAATATGTTCACCTCTTGTATGTCTACACTGCTGGGTACTGATGGAAAAAAGTGATGGTTGTAGGTGGCTGTTGGAGCTCTGCGCTGTCTCTCTCTCTCTCTTGCTCTCTCTCTCTCTCTCTCTCTGTGTGTGTGTGTGTGTGTGTGTGTGGCCTTCTTCCAAAAAGTCTAGGTACCAGATTTGGCATTATCTTAAAATAGATATAATGCTCTACCACAGGTTTGTCAGGTCATTGTGTAAATACTCTCTTGTCATGCAACACTGAAACATAACACAGGCTGCTAAATGACAAATACAGTCTCTCTATTGTTTCCAGTCATTATGTAAATAGCACTTCTCTCCTTGTCAGGGTTGTAAGAACATGTTTTTGGAAGTAGAATGGGACTGGGAGTCCCAGACTTATATGATATAAAACCACGTGACAGAAGGTAGTGTGTTTTCTAACCAACTAAAGCAAAAAGAAAAGACATATTTAACTTTACATTTAGTAAGAACTGGTTATGTCACAGCCATTTTTAAGGTCATCAGAATCATAACATTAATCTCAGATTGGTTTCAGTCAAGCTGTGGACCAATGGAGCAAATAGAGAACTTTCCTCCATAATATACCTTGCCTGTGGCAGCATCTTTATTACGGACTCTGATTGTGTACATAACTAATCACATGTGCTTCCCCAAAGGTATTGAGTTATCTTAAATGAATAAAGCCTGCTCCATCCATCCAAACACTCAGGGACAGAGGCCTCAGTCTTCTCCGTGTGTTCACCCTGCCTTATGGCTGCGTGTGTGGGGCCAGAGTGTGTTTTGTGGTCTCTTGGCCTGGTTGCCGTGGTGGTTTGACTCAGCTCATGCAGGGAAATGTGTGTTTAGCTTCGAAGTGACTGGAGGGGAGGGAGGGGGAGAGGGAGGGCTTGTTGTTTTGATTTAGAGCTGTATTTGTTCACGCATGATTGACAGGGGTAGAGATAAATCTGTGGGACTGCAGGCATGCCAGAGGCCACTCTCCACTCGCTGTAGGCCAATCTGCGCTGCGCTGCGCTGCGCTGCGCTCCGCAGAACCTTCCAGACGCTCCCATTGATAACATCCGAGAAGCTAATGGTCCATTCACCACTCATCCTCCCGATCCTCCTCTGGATCTATTACACACCTCAGTCAATTGTTCTGGTTCAGGGGTATGATATGAAAATATCCCCCAGTCTCACTCTCTGACTTGGGTGTTGTTCTAATGCCATGATGTCGGGGGCTATAACACAACCATGATCTTGCTCAGACAGACCCTGACACACAGCTACCTGGTCCACTATCTCGGCACTTGGGCAGGCCTATTCCACTCAGTCCTCTCTGCCCAGAGCTCAGTTATAAGATGTATTTATTATTATATATATTATATATATTTATTAATATATATATATATATTATTATATTATTATTTGGTTGCTTTGCCTCTTGCCCCAGGAAAAAGCTCCTCTTTGGGATGGTGCACTGACTGCTTGTGTGTGTGGAGAGTCGCTGGAATGAAATGCTCCCGTTTCCCAGCACGAGTGGGTGGTGGTGGCTGACATCACTACGTGTTCTCATTAGTTAATCACCCCCTCAGAAGACTGCTGTTGGAGTTGGCATTTCAGCACTGACTTCACAAGACGCACACAGCTGTTGCCACTCAGTTCTGCAGTGAAATATCCAAGACTTAGCTCAGTCTAGGAGCCTGTGATGAATATATGATGCTTAAACACTCAAACTCCTGCAGGCAACACCCTGCTTTCATCCTGAAGTGAGTGTTGTGTTTTAATTTATGTATTTGGTTTCTATGAGGGCCATGTTTTTTCTCCCAATAAGAAAATACCACGCCACATCTTGAAAGGTCAAAGAACTGTTGTTGATTGATCCTCCATAATGAAAGCACTCTTTCCTTTAAGTCACTTTATTCAGGCTTTCCATTCCCAGGACACGACTCAATGATGTGGCAAGATTTCTCTTGGAGACTCCTCTTGTTTTTACTGGAATGTGAGTTTTTATTTAATTTTTTAATTTTATTTTATTGGGCTCTTGTGAGGGAGTGTGACTGACTCTACAGTATGTGCGACGTGTAACAGACATTGCCCATCACTCAGTAATGTGAATGTAATTGCGGGCAGGAACATGGGCATGGAATTTCTTTCGAAGGTGAAGGTGCTTGAAAAAAAAATGTGTTTCCCTTCCTGCCTGACGAGAGAAGTCCACGAGAGACGAGAGAAGTCCACACTAAGAACCAGAACCACCGCCGCTGAGTCTATGGCGCCTTCAAGTATGCACTTTGAAGTATGCAAACAATCAGAAGTCAATCGCCCCTTCACCGCTTCTCATCTCCGAACACATATACACATACACACACACACACACACAAACACACATACACATACTTTCATCCATTTCTGCTCTCCCTGGCCTCTTACTCACTATCTGTGTGTACCCTGAGACGCCTGTGGGGATTTGTTATTGGAGAAACATCATCCAGATACACCGGCCCTGCCCCCTTTTTTCAGCCCCCATAGCAACATATCTATAATTCATCTTTTATCTGGCACTCGCAGCCCTGCCTGCCGCTCAACGTGCTCATTACCCACTTCACAGGTGAGGCCGCTCCGCTTTTCATGACGGCTCATGGGGCCAGGTGCGCAAATTAATTGTGATCCAAGGTAAACAACTCCACCTTGCATAATTGCTGCAGGTCAGAAGTGCCTGGCCTTGTTTGGATGTGTGAGTGTGAGTGTGTGTGTGTGTGTGTGTGTTTGTGTGAGGGGGTTGAAGTGGGGTGCTTGTAGGTGGTTGACCATGAAACATAATGGTTGCCAAACAGTGGCAGCAATACAGCAACTCTCCCAAAGGGGGCATGATTAATTTCACAGGGCAGGGTGGAAGCCTGGAGTGCCTGCGTGTGTGTGTGTGTGGTGTGTGTGTGTGTGTGTGTGTGTGTGTGTGTGTGTGTGTGTGTGTGTGTGTGTGTGTGTGTGTGTGTGTGTGTGTGTGTGTGTGTGTGTGTGTGAGAGAGAGTGAGAGTGTGAGAGAGAGTGTGTGTGTGTGTGTGTGTGTGTGTAATAATCTCTGTCTCATACATTTGCGTCTCTGCGCACATTCTGATATCCGAGCGCTGATATAGTCAACAATCGACTCCTCATGTGTGATCTCCAACAGACTAGTAGAGCATACATACATACAAACAAACAAACACACAAACCAAACATTTGATATTGATGAGGAACAGCTGTGTGGGGCCTGGCTGGGAGCACACACGCTCACACTGACGCTCACGCTCACACTCATGCAGATCTGTGTCTCGTGTCTCTCTCTGGTATTATCGTGTTGGTTTTGGTGTGGCTTTTGGGTCCTTCTGAGAAGCCTCTACTCGGGATGTTCCCCATCAGCACCGCGGGACCGCATGACAGACCCACTCTGAGGCTCTCTGGGCTCCGCCACATGTGAGGACACACACACACATACACAAACACACACATACACAAACACACAGTCAAAGCCAGAGAGGGGAGCACATTTAGAACGTGCTGACACCATTCTGCGTGGGGAGGATGGACAACGAGTCAAGTTTTTTAATTTGTAGAGTACATTTAAAACGACAGAAGTTGACACAAAGTGCTTTCCAGTTGAGGCAGATTATTTCACATCACAAGTGTACATGAACAAAGAAATCGGAAGCACGTCGGGGGAAGAAAAGTCGGACTGAAGGACACATAGGAGATAAATAGAAACGAGTATGAAGAATTGTAATGAACTAGAATAAAACCTTCAAAGGAATAAAATATAAAATGAAGACTAAAATCATCTGACATTGAACACAATTAAAACTCAAAGTACTAAATACATTATAAAAGTAGTAGTACAATCATACAATAATATATCATACCAATAAACCAATGTTTAATAATAATACTAATTATCATAAAATTAAGAGTGGACGAGAAACAGACTACAGTTTCTGTATAATCTCTCTCAAAACCCCCCAGCCCCTCCGGACCTTTTGAGCACTGATTAAAGCAGGAGCAGCACCGTAGTAACAGCATCGAAGTAACAGCATCACAGTAGTGTCTCATGGAGCAGCATCGCAGTAACAACACTGCAGTAACAGGAACACAGAAACCGTGCCTCATGGAGCTGCACGGCAGTAACAGTGTCTCAAAAGCAGCACCGCAGTAACAGTGTCTCACGGAGCAGAGAGGGCGATCATCTCCACCAGAGAAAAGGGATGTGAGGCCACTGGCAATGGTCCACTCACCAGGTAGG
>NC_137917.1:12689766-12722266 GCF_963457725.1 Sprattus sprattus | reverse complement strand
AGAGGCAGTTACTGGCTCCATGGCTGAGTTACGTCTGCAGCTGGATCCACAGATCATTTGCCAGGACAGATCGGCCCTTGGCAAGAGCAGTCCATACATCTGTGAACAAACTTCAGGGCTATAAACATGGCGTTTATCTTACGTACATATGTATGTGTGTGTATGTGGGTTTGTGTGTGTGAATATGTGTGTGTTTTCCTTTTCGTGTGTGTGTTTTTCTGTCTGTTTATCAAAGGGAATTGCCTAATAGTCGCTGAAGAACTGTTCAGTGTCCATCTGCAAGCGATCAGCCGGATTCTTGAGCAGGCCCTTGGGTTCATCAGTTTTCACCTGAGCCAGGAGTGAAATGAAACCCATAGGTGGCGCAGGGCCAACACATACACATGCAACCCTTGACTGTTTTGGAACAAAGAAGAAGAAATCAGAAGAAAGAAACTGCAGATGTGTTGGTGCCAAGTACTCCTTGACATATCCGACTTCCTATGAACTCATATCCCTGAGCAACACTGTCAGCTGGAGTAGCCTCCAATAGAAACACAGCACAGCAACACTCTAATCAGTCTCACCTAATCACGCAATGTCCTTTTATTCCTTAGCACTAAAGGATGTGTTAAGTGTTAGTAGGTATTGTTCCGTTCCAATGGCAGTGGAGCAGACTTGTCTCAATCTGCAGCGCATGGATACAATTACTCTGTGTAGGACGGCGAGGGGAGGGAAATCCCACCAAGGGTGTTTTTTAATTTTTTCCATCTCTCTTATTTCACATAAAAATACATCTTGTGGTGTGTGTTTGATCTGGTTCAACTGACAGTGAGAGAGACATATCAAATGGTCTCCTCTAAGAGGTTTTGGTCTCATGTATTTCGTGTGGATGTGATGATTTGGGGTGACTTGCCACAGACGGTGCTGGGTGTTCATTACATCCACTGCACAGCACTCTGTCCTCCTTATCTGGTTTAGCAATGCTAACTAAGACCACACTGTTGACAGTGTACTCTTAAACAGAGATCTGCCAGTATTCATGCCAAAGTTATATGTATCTAAAACTACATTATTTGCAGTGTATACTTAAACATGTCATTCCAGCATTCATGCTATGATTATGTGTCACTGATTACTGGTACCACCAAACTCCTTGTGACTCTTCTGTTCTGGCATGCTGTTACTGTTCAGCTGTAGTGACCGTTGAACAAACATGGCAAAATATATAACATTTGGAAAAGGTCATGGTGAACATGAATTTAGCAGAGTCAGATAAATGGAATGTGTAGACAGCTAGGGAGCTCAGTAAAGCCATGCATGGGGTTAAAAAATGTTGCAACCTTTTGCTGTAGCCCAGGGGCGGAGTGGGACACAAAAATCCACCGGGACAATTCTGACTGCACCGGCCCACCACCGGCCCACAACGTGCCCAAAACTGGCCCAACCCGCATCCCCTCCACCTCCCATATCAACTACACAAACAAACGGGCGGCTTTTGATCATTATTGTTAGATTTAGTGTTGATGTGTGGGTGACAGACATGACAGTGACAGTGTATTTGTATATGTACATTTATGGAAATACGGAACAAATCGCGTCCCGTATTGGCTCAAATGTTATGCTAATTCGCAACAATGTGTCCTGTCAACTCACTCGCATTTAGTTGACGGCTGGTTGAATAAATCCGTAATTCTTGTACATTTTGATGCACTTTCCTCCAGCATCCGCCTCTTTTTCAGTCTGGCCTTTTTGCCCCCTCCTTTCTCCTTTCTCTTATGTCCCTCAATCAGGTCCACTTCACCTGCTCTCTCTCGCTGATAGCCGCTAATTTATCTCCCTGGGTTCACTTGATAAAGGCACAACGATATGCATTTCCCATGAGGCAATTTGCTCCGACCATTCTACATTCAACAAAAAACGAATTCAATCGCTGGCCAATTTATATTTGTGGTCATGAAAGTAGCCTAATGAAGCGTCTGAATAAAAAAGAATTACATCAATATAGGAGGCTAAACAAAAATCAGAAGGTTGGATTAATGGGAGTGAGTTTGACACACACCATAGGTGTGATGTACAGAGACAAATAGAGCTATAAATAGTGGTTGGACTGATACCTCACATAACTCTCAGAGAACTTAGAGATTTTCACGGGACGATGATTTGACGTACATGCAATCTCGATGGGCCGCTCATGAATTTGACACGACGGCTGCGAAGGCCGGTCTGCAGGCTGGTTCTCGATAGATTATTGGCCGACCGGCCTACCGGGAAAAATCCCGGTCCTCCCGATGGCCACTCCGCCCCTGCTGTAGCCTTCATTCATGTTAACATTTACTTCTGGTCCCATCTCAGCAGCTAAAGGGTTCTCCAGTAAGCCGTAAGTGTGTATCCCCCCTAACCCTAACCCTAGCCGATTGGAAATGAAAAAGTGTTATTTAATGCCTAGTGTTTAAAATGTGCATATTGCAGTAGGTCCACCGATACCAAAGCTGCGAAGAGAAATAGATCCAAAGTGACACTCGCTTCCCTTTAGCTCCATTTTCATGAAAATCGCATCAAGACATATAAGGCCTAACCTCAATACATCAGCCCATATATTTAATCCATTTAATCTGAAATAGGCTCTATTTTTTGGCAGATTTAGTTTGGGTCTCATGGATTACAGGCACATTTAGCAGCAGCTCTTGTTTTGCCCGGCTCACCACCTCATATATAGCGTCAGTGTGAAAGCTGCACAGCTCTGGGATCTGCTTGCATGGGTAATGGTTGGGGTGAGCTTCATGCATTATAGATTACAGGCCAGGGATTCCCATGGAGAGATGATTACTTAATTATCCATCGTTAGCACAGAGCCAAATACCACTGGTGCGGCAGGACCTCCCCCTCCATAAGTTCACACACACACACACACACACACACACACACACACACACACACACACACACACACACACACACACACACACACACAGACACATAGTTAGTTAGTGGGTGGATACTGGACACACACACACACACATACAAACATAGTTAGTGGGTGGATACTCATTTACTTACACACACAAAGACACAGACACGCATACTTAGTTAGTGGGTGGATACACACACACACACACACACACACACACATAGTAAGTGGGTGGATGCATACACCCATCCCAACACACACACACACACAAGCACCCTCACATGTGTCTCAGTGGGTGAATACACACGCACACACACTGTCAATTACGTGCAGTGCTCATTAGGCATTAAAACAAGCAAGTACTGCGAGGCAGCTCTGACCCATTTATTAGTTTAAGCGAATCAGTGAAAACGTGCCTCTTGGCCTCAGAGACTCCAGGCTGACGTAATGTGATTCTTCTGAACCCTGCTGATTTCTGTTGAATCTAATGAAAAACACATCCAAATCAGTCTGCAGGTCCCTCGTTTGGCATTCTGTTTCTTCCCAGAGAACTCCATTTATTCATTCATTTTTCAGCACAGTGGTGGAACAGGGGGCCTCATTTGCAAATATTCTTCTGCAGCTCGGTGGTGCGGCTCAGTGGAAGCTGTCGTGTTAGTTCTCCTCCTTCACAAGGTTAGCAACATTTTACCTGAAATAAGGTGGAGAAAGAGCTGCACTGACAGGGGCAACAACATAGGAAGAAAAATAACAGGAAACTTCACATGCCCACACACGACTACGCATACACACACACACACACACACACACACACACACACACACACACCACACACACACACACACACATAAATATCAAGCACACATTATATACTCATACGACCACCCCCTACCCCTCCCCACAATCCAACACACACATGCAAACAGACAATCCAGTTCCACCATGAGGGCACATGGGGTTGTTCCATCATCATGGCGCTTCGGGAGTGTGGGGTGTGCGTGCGCCAGGTCTCAGGATGTGTGGCCATATCAATCCAGAGCGCCCTCATCTGCTCCGTCTGCTGGAACACATTACAGTGGGTTTTATGAGCTGCCAACACACACAGTAGGTAGGACCGTCTCTGAAGCTTTATTAATTACTGGCAGCAGATGAAAGCTCAAATCAAAGATGACTCTGTAAATGCTACCACATGCGAGACGTTCGGAGTTTAGACCCTCCATCAGATGCACAGGGCAGTTGCTATCACTTGCTGTACAGAGGATTGGCCAGCTCCGACGATGGCTGCACCTACCAGCTCATTTACCTGCCTACAGCTCGGTATTTTTAGGATTATACAAGTAAAGATGATTTCTTAATCTCTTTACTGTTTATACCTATGTCTCTCTGTGTTTATGCATTCAGAATCATGAACAATCACTGTCGTAAAATCTTTATCTCTCTCTGACACACACACACACACACACACACACACACACACACACACACACACACACACACACACACACATGCTCTCTGTCTAAAATACACACACACAAACACACTCTCTCTCACCCTTTTGCATAAATCAGTTTGTCTAAATGCAGCAGAAGAGGCCCTTTATGTTCAGACGGGGCTTCTCCCTCTCACCGTGTTGTTATTTTGACAAGGTTCATCCGCCACTCCCAGCGTGCTCGCTTCTCTACCTTACCCCCCCCCCCCCCCCCCCCCCCTCTCCTCGCACCCACAAAGAAGTGACAGATCCTTTTGTCAGGAAAACAAGGCCCGGAAAAAGGAGTTTAATGGCGCCGTACGTGGCGCTTGACATGTTCAAATAGGCGCTGACACGTCTGAGGAGCTCTACTATGCACACACTTCAGAAGAAGAAGAAGCAGAAGTAGAGGAAGAAGAACATGGAGGACGCGATCTGTCACCAGATTGGCTCGCCACGCCGTTGCCGCCATCAATGTGTCGTCACCGAAGTGGCCTGTCGCTGGGTCTGGTTGCTAGTTGAGAGGACCTGGCGTAGCCGGCAGTGTGTCTCCGGATCTGATAACAATCATAGTGTGCTTGAGTTCCCTGGAATTCCCTAGGCCAAACATGAGACTCACAGGAGCCTCGTGTCTCACAAGGAGGTAATTTTTTCTTCTGCTTTTTCATCCCTTCTTTCTCTCTCTCAGCGGTACTGTTCCTTTCTCACCCTATTTCCCCGCCCCTTTTTGGACACAAAATGACTGTGCTGACAGCTTAAACTCGCTCCCATCACATGTGAGATAAGAATCGCGGCTGACAGGTCCTATGGCTTACAGGTCCTATGGCTTACAGAACATATTGTTTCGCAGTGTGTGTGTGTGTGTGTGTGTGTGTGTGTGTGTGTGTGTGTGTGTTTGTGAGAGAGAGAGAGAGAAAGAGGAAAAGAGAGAAAAGGTAGTTGTGTTGACCATGATACATAAATCAGATAAATCAATTCTTCATAGTATTTATATGATCTTGGATTTCTTTGACACACTATGTCATAACTAACAACTCCATTTCTACATTTCTTCTAGGCCTGTTAAATCACAGAATCCAGTCCCACTCCCTGGCCTGTGTTGGTCAGTGTGTTGTGGTGAGAGGCCCTGGGCAGTGTGTGTGTGTGTGTGTGTGTGTGTGTGTGCGGTGTGTGTGTGCGGTGTGTGTGTGTCTGTGTGTGTCTGTGTGTGTCTGTGTGTGTCTGTATGTGTCTGTGTGTGTCTGTGTGTGACTCCACCGTTTACTTGCTCTTATCACTGGATTCCTATCAGCAGAGACTCAACAGACAGCTCACACACTCACTCACCTCACTGTCACCCAGGCCAGTGTAGTGCAGCACAGCACAGAAGAGCAAGCCTGCTGGAATGCTGCTTGACAGTATGACAGCTTCAAATCACACTATGGGTGTGTGTGTGTGTGTGGGTGTGTGTGTGTGTTTATGTGTCAATATTTCTGTGTGTGTGTATGTCTGTGTGTGTGTGTGTGTGTGTGTGTGTGTGTGTGTGTGTGTGTGTGTGTGTGTGTGTGTGTGTGTGTGTGTGTGTCTGGATGTGTGTGTGTGTGTGTGTGTGTGTGTGTGTGTGTGTGTGTGTGTGTGTGTGTGTGTGTGTGTGTGTGTGTGTGTGAGTGTGTTTGAATATGTCTGTGTGTATGCTTGTAACAGGACATGTTGCAATCCTAAAAAGTAATGAGTCAAGCAGATGATGGACACAGATTACACACAAAAAACAAAACCATGAAATATCCCTGGGTTTGGGAAAAACCCAGTGCACTCCAAGGGGGGGAGAGAGAGAGAGAGAGAGAGAGAGAGAGAGAGAGAGAGAGAGAGAGAGAGAGAATATGAGAAAACTGAAGAAATATGATCAGCAAAAACATGACCACACCTTTCGCTTGTGTGTATGTGTTTTTGCCTTATTGCACATGTGAATGAATTTCTCTGTGTGTGGTCATACTCAGACACACACACAAACCCACACACGCGACAAATCAAGCCCATTCTGTAACAATGTATTCAGGATACGACTTATGACTTTTTATTAAAACCAGAGATTTGGTTTCTCTGCCAACCAGACTGACAGTACAGGAGGGGAAATCTCCTCGCCGTTCTTTTTGAACTGATCTCTCAGAAAGCATGTGGGCCTTCTGAGGCCCAGCCCTGAGAGAGAGGGAGAGAGAGAGGGAGAGAGGGAGAGAGCAGACAGCAGAGAGGAAAGCTCTCTGAGAGAGAGAGAGAGGGAGAGAGATAGATAGAGAGGGAGAGACAGAGAGCTTCATACGCACATGCTTGATGGGCTGATTGTGAGCAACTGAAACATGTCAGTAAACAGAAGTAGATAATTTCATCAGTATATAATAAGAAGAATTAATATGTATTTTATCTTTTCTATAAAAATATATCTAAATATGTTAATATAATAGCGATAGGACAGTAACACCAGTGTCTGGCTTACACTGGGCTTGTTTCATTTAAGAGGTTTGTTCAATTTGTTCAGTTTGGTAACTTAAGTACGCCATGAAATCTTTACACTATGGAATGTTCAAGGTAACCCATCATCCAGTTTTGCTGCCCAAAACCAAAACTGTGGAATTTCAGAAAAGTATTTTAAGAAATCCTCCAGAAATCAGGAATTAAAAACGTGGGCTGTTATGATTTGGCATACATTAGACATAAGATCATTTTAGTTATATGCATGGAAAGATGTTAAATCCCTTGTGCTATTGGTTGGGGACCTCCCACAGCGGTCAATCTTTTCACTGTCACACTCAAGTACTCATACCCAGCGACCTAATCTAACCAATAGAACAACTGCCCAACCATAGAGCCCAAGCAGCAGGGATCAATGCATTACTGGCTGGTGAGTGGTGACAGGCGCAATACATGCCGCATGTTATACCAGGGATTTATACAGGCCCTCCTGAAGCTCACAAGTGCTAAACACAACAATGTGACTGCCCAACAATAGAACCGGAGCAGCAGGATACAATAACAATGTAATTGAATTAGGCCCACAACACCTCCAGAAGGCTCCACAGTGGTGTCTGGCGTCCCAGACCGATCCCCCACAACGTAGCATGCCAAGCCATTTCCTAACTGCCTTATTAATGACTGTCAAATTTCTCCAACTCTGAAATAGCAGCTTCGTTCACAATAAGGCCACCTTTTACACATGGTAAAAGCTCAAACTACAATTTCAGTGTACCAGGCTAGGTCTCACGCTTTCACTGGTCTTCCAAAAAAACATATCAAGAAATTAGAACTCATACAGAATTCTGCTGCTAGACTTTTAACAAAGACCAAGAAGAGGGAGCACATCACCCCTGTGTTGGCTGAACTGCACTGGCTCCCTGTCTCCTACAGAATTGATTTTAAGGTCATGTTGCTCACTTATAAGGCTCTAAATGGAATGGCACCTTCATACATCTCTGAGCTTTTAAAACCCTATCAAACACAAAGGAACCTTAGATCTGCAAATGCCAATATGTTAGCTGTACCCAAAGTGCTCCACAAGCAAAGCAGAGAAGCTGCCTTTGCCTATTATGCACCAAAGCTATGGAACACCCTACCTTTGTACGTGAAGCAGGCAAGCTCAGTGGGTATCTTTAAAAAACACCTGAAAACATTTCTATATATGAGAGCATTTAGCAAGACCTGATTGTGTTAGATCTTTTAAATCCTTTTATATTTATTTTTTATTTATTTAAAAAAAAAAATCCTTTTAATATTTTAGATTATTTTATATCTCTTATATCTTTTTTCTCTTTTATTCTTTTTATCTTTTATATCTTTAATTGTGTGATGTGCCCCTGATTGTTACTGCTTGTGTTGGATTCTTTTATTTTGTGAATGCTCCTGATTGTGTCTCTATGTAAAGCACTTTGAGCTGCATTTTTACTCAATGTGGAATTGTACCACTGGCCTTAACTCTTCACAGGTTTTCTACAATAGGAGAAATCACTTCACTATCACCGACGGGTACATGGTGATGTTGTTGTCAGTGCTGTCATGTTAATCATATAAGCTTGGATGGGAGGTAACCGGGTGCCATCCTGCAGTCTTTCACCAACAACAACCCACTTAGCTGATCATTACCTCCACTGCCAGGGCCACTGAGGGCCAATAGTGAAATGCTAAATCTCCAAATGCTGCCAGGATGTGGTGTAGTTACTTGTGTTAAAGCATGACTGAATATCTTCAAAATATGCCCTGACTAACATTGAAATCTTCTCAGGGACCTAAAAGTAACTGAATGTCTTCAGCAACAAACTGTGTGGCACTAATTTAAAGGCATTTGTGTAAGGTCACACAGAGGTTTCTCCCTTGTGCTGCTCTTAGAAGAAGCCACTATACATTCACCTCTTGGCTGCTCAACAGTTGACTACATGACAACTGTAGACTTGGACCCGTTTGCTTTCAGAGCATTGATGGTCAAGCCTATGGTCAACACCTATGTGGAATCACAGTCAAATGACTGTGTGTCTTCAATGGACAGAAAAGTCTACATATACAAACAGCGCAGTAGGCTGTGCAGCATTACAGATGGCCTCACCCCTTATGAGTCCAAAATGAACCTTCTTCTGTTTGCAGATTATCCAGTTCTTCTGTCTCCCACAACAGAGGGTCTGCAGCAGAACCCTAGATTTACTGCAGAAGTTCTGCCAGCATTCTAACATCAAAAATGCTTAAATATTAACATTACAGAAAAGAACCAGATGCCATATAATAAACATAATTTTATCCTTGGTAGAACAGAAATTGAACATGTGACCAATTATACATGCCTTAGGTTAAAAAACCAGCGCAACTGGAAAGCTCAGCTTGGTCGTGAATACATTGAAAAAGAAAGTAAGACAGGCTTTGTATCCGATTCTTAAAAAATCTTGTCAATTTGAAATCCCCATTTTAACCTGGCTCTAATTGTTTCAGGCAGTAATTGAGCCCATTGCATTATGTGGCAGCAGAATGTGTGGTGAAACAAAAGTTACCCCACCCCTGATCATTGCAAAGGCCTCAGGAACCTGGACACTACAGCCAGTTGGTCCTCAGGCTCCAACAGAAAACTAACTACACTAATAATGACTTACACCAATCAGTCTCAGCACACTGATACCATTGACATTTAAGAGAATTTGGCCTTATTCAATTTCTAAATCACAAAAACAAAGTAAATTGCAATGTTATTCGGCCACAAACAGAGAATGCAAATTAGGAAATAATGTGATAATGGTAAAAGACACTAAGTTAAGAAAAACAATGACAAGGTACAGGCTCAGCTGTCACAGTCTGGCAGTAGAAGCAGGCAGAAACAGGCAGACCTATATACCTAAAGAAAACAGGATGTGTGTGTACTGTGACAAAAAAGAGTCTTCATCAGCTGAAGTGTAGCTCTGTCAAACTTGTCGATTGAATGTCAAGTTTTAATATAATTCCGCCTTGTTTTGCTGTCAAACATTTGTCCCTGTTTTATTGTCATATATGCTTGTTGGGAGCTTTGCTCCAGAAAGACACCGTGTTTAACTATGTGTTTAACAGATTAGAGAAAGTATCACACATTTATTAGAGTCAGACTGAGATGCAGCATTGCAGTAGAAGACACAAGCACAATTAATTGTTAAAATAAGGATGATGAACATAATGGACATTTTTAATTTTACTCTGCTCTACCACTTGCACTTTCATTTGTGTGTTTACCACATAATTCTAAGAAAAGAATGTAACATCATCCATTCCACAGGCTAGGAGAGAGATGGCTATAGGAGGGATCTCCTTTCGATTCAGCCCATGTCATGAGCTGGCCAAGAAGAAAAAGAGTAGGGATATTAGACAGTAACCAAACATTAAATAAAGTATTAAATTACATGAGCGTTGTAATAAAAAAGAAATGGCGAGACAGAGCTGAAAAGGGAATGTGTTATTATCTTTGCAGACGAAACATCTCTTCTCTTCTTCGCGCATTTTATGTTTTGGGAACTGAAACCATATTCTGCCACTGAGATACCAAAGAAAAAAGGCATGCACGCAGCACACACGCACGCACACACACACACACACACACACATACACACACACACACACACACACACACACACACACACACACTAAAAGTGTTCACCACACAGGCCTCAGATCAGCTGAAGCAGACAAGTAGTTTTGGGACTTGGCCCAGTGCCAGGGTGAGTAATCAGTGGTGGCTTGGTTGCTGTGTAACGCCGCTGGGTTTGCAGACTGGTGGACTCACGCAATCAGTGTGCTCTCCTCGTTTGAAAAGAGGTGTGGTTGCACTCCCTGTGGTTAGAAAGTGATCTGGTCATACTGAGTTAGGAAGAAGCAAAGAGGGAAAGAAAGCATAAACTGAAAAGGAAAAGAGGGTGAAAACTGAGATTAAGTGTTTGTGTTTTGATTCTTTTCTGTTTAGGGAATCAAGTTATTTTCAAAACAGGAAATATAACCTTATTCTATACAGAACTTTAGAGAAGAGACTGAGGAAAGCAGTCTCAGTAGACCACTTTCATGTCACTGATCTCACACAAGGTTTTATATACATCAAGTGTTTTCAGAGCTCTATTTGTTTTTCTCCATAAAAGCCAGAACAAACGGGCCTGCACAGTGACACTCAGTCTTCCCGTTTAGAGATTTCCCATGTCACCCCTTTTTGCTTTCTCTCCCTCAACAACACTGAGTCGAAGTTGAAAGCAATTTTGTCTGATTGCAAAGTCCCGTTCCCTTTTCCTGCCGGACTCCAGCTGGGGCCACGAGGCTGGAGGGGTGGAGCCGACTGTGACACGGTCTGGTGGAAGCCACAGGGCCCCGCCTTTCATACACACCCAAATCACGGAGGCAGCATACACACACACACACACACACACAAACACACACACACACACACAGACGCACGCACACACGCACGCACGCACACACACACACACACAGTCTCACTTAGACACATGCGTACAAGCCTGTGCACATCCAACATCTCAGTTGGAAAGAATCACCTGCTCTCATTGTGTCCAAGTCCAGCCAAACACATCCACGCGCTTGTTCTCTCCTATAGACCTTAAAGAACACAAACCCTTACTCAAACACGCCTGATAATAGAAATAATATATATCTTCTGTTTATTTACTTGTGCATTCTTCTTCTTTTTTCTTTCTTTCTGTTTTTGCACACTTGTTTTCCCAGAAGCCCCCTCTTCTTGGATGGGCCTGAGCTCTGTATGTAAATCACCATAATTGCATACACAGGCAAGATGCACTGAAAGGCCTCCAAGCCAGCAGACCTTCTAAAGAGATTCCAGGGCAAGAAACACTTCCTTAAACGAAAAATGGAGTTTAAACCTTAAACACTTGTTATTTTGGGACAGTCTTTTACTGGCCAGATGAGAGGGAAAACACAGGGTGCAGAATAACATACCAACAGTTAGTAATCATTTCAGTGTGTTGGTTCTGTACACCTCTTGCTCTGTCAGTGTGTTGGTTCTGTACACCTCTTGCTCTGTCAGTGTGTTGGTTCTGTTCACCTCCTGCTCTTTGAGTGTGTTGGTTCTGTTCACCTCCTGCTCTTTGAGTGTGTTGGTTCTGTTCACCTCCTGCTCTTTGAGTGTGTTGGTTCTGTTCACCTCCTGCTCTTTGAGTGTGTTGGTTCTGTACACTTCCTGCTCTTTGAGTGTGTTGGTTCTGTTCACCTCCTGCTCTTTGAGTGTGTTGGTTCTGTTCACCTCCTGCTCTTTGAGTGTGTTGGTTCTGTTCACCTCCTGCTCTTTGAGTGTGTTGGTTCTGTACACTTCCTGCTCTTTGAGTGTGTTGGTTCTGTTCACCTCCTGCTCTTTGAGTGTGTTGGTTCTGTACACTTCCTGCTCTTTGAGTGTGTTGGTTCTGTTCACCTCCTGCTCTTTGAGTGTGTTGGTTCTGTTCACCTCCTGCTCTTTGAGTGTGTTGGTTCTGTTCACCTCCTGCTCTTTGAGTGTGTTGGTTCTGTTCACCTCCTGCTCTTTGAGTGTGTTGGTTCTGTACACTTCCTGCTCTTTGAGTGTGTTGGTTCTGTTCACCTCCTGCTCTTTGAGTGTGTTGGTTCTGTTCACCTCCTGCTCTTTGAGTGTGTTGGTTCTGTTCACCTCCTGCTCTTTGAGTGTGTTGGTTCTGTTCACCTCCTGCTCTTTGAGTGTGTTGGTTCTGTACACTTCCTGCTCTTTGAGTGTGTGGGTTCTGTATAACTCCTGCTCTGTCAGTGTGTTGGTTCTGTACACCCTCTGATGTAGTATACTACATCTGCTTGGGACTGTATAATTTTAACAGGGTGAAAATGGTTTGTCAGAAAGAGAGCTGCAGTGGTGTAATAATTTCCTCTGGGATTTCTAATTACGTCTCTGAAGAAGTACCTTTCAAGTCTAAAAAACCCATTAAAAGTACTGTTGGACTGCATTCTAACTGCATATGCAGATGTGTTGTACAATCACAAACTTTTAATTCCTTACCTTCATGAAAACGTTTACCAGCATTTTTCTGCATTTGCCAGGAGCTGAAGGAAACGACTGAGACTTCAGGCGAAGCGTCCTGGGACTTCAGGCGCGCAAAGACCTGTAATAATTTATTCTGTGTACAATTCGCAAAACAACCTTTGTATTTTGCCTGATGAAAACTTCAAAGACAACACAGCAATCGCTTTACATCTTCAAGGTGATGTTGAATGAATGCATGTTCTCCACTTTATTGGGTCCAAGGAGAGACTTCACAAGGTGCAATGTGGAAAAATAAATTGGTCTCAATGAGGCCTAACTCTCAGTGCATTAATGCTCAATTTGGAGTCTGCTGTCTCTAAGAGACACACACAGACACACACACACACACACACACACAAACACACACACACACACACACATTATCTCTCTCTCTCTCCCTCTCTTTCTGTCTCCTTGCCCTGATTTTACCCCAGTTGTGTCTTTTACACAATGAAAGACGGCGCGGTGCCTAGGACATCAGAAGCTGTTGGATGGAGATAATGTGCATGTCCCATAAAGATATGGGAAGGAACTAGATGAACACATGAAGGCGAAAACTACAGGCAATATTCATATGAGAAAGTCGTCTAGACAAAGGGTGTAGACACAGAATCCACGAGTCCTGTTAGGCCGAATCAACCTCAAGCTCCTTTGAGTGCCTGGGAATGCAACAGATACCACTCTTCCTTACCTTTTCTCTCCTCTTATCTCTCTCTCTCTTTCTCTCTCTCCTTTGCCTCTCTCAGTTTCAGATTACATATTGAACATTGTGTTTCATTTTATCCTCTGTCAACAATCGTCTCACCCCCACTGCAGCAGTTCAGAGCACAGTATTGCCATCGCCTGGAAAACTCCTGTATGTTTGTGTTTGTGCGTGCATGTGTATACACCTCACTGCTTTGTCGTAACACAGCATCCACACACAAACGTAAACACCGACCTTTCTGCCTTGGGTCACACTGAACAAAAGACGCAGAGTCTTCAGCATTGACCTCCTACCCCCAGGACGCTCTCATCAGCTCCACTGTGTTCTGCAGATCCACCAAGAGTAGCTTCCAAACTCCAAATGAATGGAGGATCTGCTGCAGAAATTATTTTAATTAGTGCAAAAATATTGAGAAGAAAACTAGGACACACTTTCCCAGTGGATCCGTCACTGCCTGGTAATGATCCTTTTTGAGAGCGACACATGAAGGGTATGCGTGTACTCTCCGCTCATCTCCAAGTGTTACTACACTAATGAGGAGGGGAAAGCAGGGAAGGTCCTGTCCAGGTCATTCCTAATGTAGTGACGCTGACACTAAAACATGGATTAAGCATTAAGATATATTTCATTACAATTTCTACAGAAAGGAAGAGGTCTTATAGTTAAAGTTATAGTCTTATTTTAAAGTTCTTCATAGAATACACTCTCTACGAGCAGGAAGAAGTCTTATAGTTTGTAAAGTTATACTTCATTGAATACAATGTCTACAGGCAGGGATAGGTCTTATAGTTTGTAAAGTTATACTTCATAGAATACACTCTCTACAGGCAGGGATAGGTCTTATAGTTTGTAAAGTTATACTTCATAGAATACAATGTCCACAGGCAGGAAGAGGTCTTATAGCTGCATTATGACAGAAGCAAGGACAGCGGGGGCAACAGCCTGAAGTGTATAACTGACACGAGACACATGCTGCTGGAGTCCCAGGTCAAGGTCTCTGTGTTGGTGTTGACAGCCGTGCTGTGATGTGCGTCACTGACACTTCCCCACTGCTCAGCCGAAACCCTTTCATATATGTTCTCCCTCCGTGGTAAACAGGACCAACTGGAGCTGGGTGAACTCAGGAACTGCTGGTGGCCGCAGTGTGTGGACACACACTTAGATAAACATCTGCTGCTGGGCTCGCTGTCCCAGAGGACCAGAACTCATAGTCAGAGATACACTTAACATGCTTAGCATACATACAGTAGGGGTCAACACAGGGCTATGGAGGGGAAATTCTGCCCATGCTGTCTTTGTTCTCTCATCACACACACACACACACACACACACACACACACACACACACACACACACACACACACACACACACACACACACACACACACACACACACACACACAAACACACACACACACACACACACACACACACACACACACACACACACACACACATACACACGTACACACACTTTGTTCTTTGTTCATTCCAGCACAGTGTTAGCTGCGGCCAGTGAGCCTCTTCAGCCTGTGTATCAGTTCCCTGCTTTCCTCCATGTTTTTTTTTTTCTGGCAGTTTTCCCTCTCTGGATTGTCTCGGCATGCAGGCACACAGGCTCTGGGTACCGACCCCCTCTTACCAAGGGACAGTCCCACCCTGTCATTTCCCCCCCCCCCCGCCACCCTGCCTCTTGTATGGAGACCCAAGAGGTTCATGTCTTCCTGTCGCTGTGGTTCTGCAGCCCAGTCTCTCCTCCAGTCCTGTCTCTCCTCCCGTGCATCAGAGAGCCTCTGCTGCGGGTCCTCCACCACTTTCAGTCTGACAGCACTCCAGCAGCAGAGTCTCTGGAGCAGCGCAGTGCTTTTGAAGAGAACCAGAGCGCTGCTGTTGACAGTGACAAGGATGCCGTGACACAGTGACATTCACACACTGACCCCCTCAGGCACGCCCAGTGATGGGGAACCCTATCTTGGCCTTCTGCTGTCCCTGGGTAAGCCACATCAAACCCAGTTATAAGGTGTGTGTGTGTGTGTGTGTGTGTTTGTGTGTGTGTGTGTGTGTGTGTGTGTGTGTGGTGTGTGTGTGTGTGTGTGTGTGTGTGTGTGTGTGTGGGTGTGTGTGTGTGTGTAAAAAAGGGGGGGTTGTAAAATCAAGAGTAACTCTGTGGTAATAAAAAGTGGAAAAATTAAACTCAGAGATATTGAGAGAAGGATAGAGTGAAACATAGAGGATAGTGTGAATGAGAGAACAAAAGATAGACAGAGAGCAGAAAAGGGAAAGATTGCAAAAAGCCTTCGCTTCCCTGGGGTGGTTAGCTCTCGGAGCTGTGCTGGCTGTGATGATGCTCATTATTTTAGCCACCGCATCACCACCCGAGCACCAACTGCGCTCCACAGAACCCGCTGTCATCAGCGCCGCCAATCCGCCGGACACCCGCCCTAGCTGGTGCTCATTACTACTCTGGCGTGTGAAGAGGAACCTTTGTGTGCGAGCATGGATAATGACTTTCACAAGCACACACTGCTCTCTGCACACACACACACACACACACAACCTGGGGAGAAAACAAGATGCAGGGTGTAGAAAAAAAAATATGCACAAAGAGGGCTTCTTCATTGTGTTCAAAACGTGCTTGTGTGTGTGTGTGTGTGTGTGTGTGTGTGTGTTATGAGAGTGACTTTTTGCTGTGTTCAAACAGTGTGCTTGTTATGCCATTTCTTTGCTGTATATACTTCTCAGACCCTTGCCAATAGAGAAGGCAGGACAGATAAAATGGCAGGAGTGTGACGGTTGTGTGCAGCCAGTTTGGCCTTTACCCTCGCCGGAGTGGGTGGTCTGTTTACGCAAGCAGCCTTGAGCCTTTCCTTTGAGCGAGGCCATCCCTTCTAAGGGATTGGATGTGTGTGTGTGTGTGCCTGTGTGTATGCTTGTGTGTGTGTGTGTGTGGTGTGTGTCAGCATGTGTCAGTCTGTATGTGTGTGTGTGTGTGCTTTGCATTTGTGTCATCGTGTGTGTGTCTGTATGTATGTGTGTGTGTGTGTTTCCGTATGTGTGTGTGTGTGTGTGTGTGTGTGTGTGTGTGTGTGTGTGAGTGTGTGTTTGCATGTGTGTCAGCGTGTGTGTGTGTCTGCATGTGTGTGTGTGTCTGTGTGTTTGTGTGTGTTTGTGTGTGTGTCAGCGTGTGCCTGTCTGTATGTGTGTTTGGGGGTGGCGGTTGTTGACTGTGTGAGGTACTCAGCTCTGAGGTTTTGGAAAACCGAAGGCGTGAGAATGAATGACACACGATGAGTGCCAGATTCTGAGCGTCAGGAGAGAGAGTGCACCTGCTCAGACTTCAGTGGTGCTCATTGTAGCCCTTCCCTCAGCGCCTACAGTGGACCGGCCTCTCCCAGTAGAATCCTAACCCGACTTTAGAGAGAGGGAGGCTGAATGAAAGGCTGGCCAGTGGCTATGAAGCTGTGTAGTAAGGGAACCTAGCTTCTTTACACTCTAAGAGACATTCTTCCACCCTCAGCCTCTTTGCTAACCTACCTGCTCACGATGTCCGTGTGGAACTACCCTCCACACAGATTACACCTTAATATACTGTATATTACAGATTACACCACTGTATATCATTGATTAAACCTTTATATATAAATCACAGATTACACCTATATATACTGTTTATCACAGATTACACCTATATATATACAGGTGCATCTCAATAAATTAGAATATCATCGAAAAGTTGATTTATTTCAGTAATTCTATTCAAAAAGTGAAACTCATATTTTATATAGATTCATTTCACACAGACTGATATATTTCAAGTGATTATTTCTTTTAAATTTGATGATTATAACTTACAGCTTATGAAAACCCAAAATTCAGTATCTCAGAAAATTAGAATATTACTGTAGACCGATAGAAAAAAGGATTTTTAACACAGAAATGTTGGACTACTGAAAAGTATGAACATGTACAGCACTCAATACTTGGTTGGGGCTCCTTTTGCATGAATTGCTGCAGCAATGCGGCGTGGCATGAAGGCAATCAGTCTGTGGCACTGCTGAGGTGCTATGGAAGACCAGGTTGCTCTGATAGTGGCCTTCAGCTCTTCTGTGTGTTTGGGTCTGTTGTCTCGCATCTTCCTTTTCACAATACCCTATAGAATCTCTATGGGTTTTAGGTCAGGCGAGTTTGCTGGCCAATCAAGCACAGGGATACCATGGTCCTTAAACCAGGTACTGGTACCTTTGGAAGTGTGTGCAGGTGCCAAGTCCTGATGGAAAATGAAATCTGCATCTCCATAAAGCTGGTCAGCAGAGAGAAGCACAAAGTGCTCTAGAACTTTCTGGTAGATGGCTGCGCTGACCTTGGACCACACAGTGGACTAACACCAGCAGATGACATGGCACCCCAAACCATCACTGACTGTGGACACTTTACACTGGACCTCAAGCAACTTGGATTCTGTTCCTCTCCTCTCTTCCTCCAGACTCCGGGACCTTGATTTCCAAATTAAATGCAAAATTTACTTTCATCTGAAAAGAGAACTTTGGACCACTGAGCAACAGTGCAGTCCTTTTTGTCTTTAGCCCAAGTGAGACGCCTCTGACGTTGTCTCTGGTTCAAGAGTGGCTTGACACAGGAATGCGACAGTTGAAGTCCATGTTCTGGATACGTCTGTGCGTGTAGGCTCTTGAAGCACTGACTCCAGCTGCAGTCCACTCCTTGTGAATCTCCCTTGAATGGGCTTTGTTTCACAATCCTCTCAAAGATGTCGTTATCCCTGTTGCTTGTGCACCTTTTTATACCAAATTCCTTCCATTCAACTTCCCATTAATGTGCTTGGATACAGCACTCTGTGAACAGCATGCTTCTTTAGCAATGACCTTTTGTGTCTTACCCTTCTTGTGCAGGGTGTCAATGATCGTCTTCTGGACAACTGTCAAGTCAGCAGTCTTCCCCATGATTGTGTAGCCTACTGAACTAGACTGAGAGAACATTTAAAGGCTCAGAAAGCCTTTGCCGTTGTTTTGAGTTAATTAGCTGATTAGAGTGTGACACCATTGGTCATCAATATGTAACTGAATTTTGGGTTTTCATTAGCTGGCAGTTATAATCTAGTCTGTGTGTAAACAATCTATATAATATATGAGTTTCACTTTTTGAATAGAATTACTGAAATAAATCAACTTTTCGATGATATTCTAATTTATTGAGATGCACCTGATATACATACATACACCTGATATACATACATAAATACATACATGCACCTGTATTCTAATTTATTGAGATGCACCTGATATACATACATACACCTGTATGTATATCACAGATTCACTGGATCCCACTGGTATTACTGCAATGAAAGAGAAAGACCTGATTTCTCATGTGGTATACACAGTCGTTTATCAGCAAACACACATCTTGTTTTAATGTATGGTGTATAGACACATCTGTCAATCTATAGATCTGTGCCCTCATGCATGGAGCATTTTCCATGAAAAGTAGATGACATATATTAGACATGTTCAAGGATTGGGGGGATATACATCATATGTGCTTACAGTATAACTGTGTTATTGTGATTTTGGTGTTTAGATTCATTAAAGGGAGTGTTGAAATGTGTCCGAATGATTGGCGGGGGCTGCAGCGATGATGATAAAAACACACTGTGTTATTTCCTCCTGTGGCTATCTCAGCCTGCCAATGGAGCATTCTTCTGTCTGGTGGGAGCTGACGCTTGGCTTTAGCGGACGTTTGGCTGTAGCGGACGCTTGCCGTTAGCGGACTCTTGGCGCCAGCCAGCAGCACTGCCACGCACGCCCTGCGGCAGCCTCCGTCCGCTTTGGGATTCCTCACTGGACATCAGATGGTATCAGAGAATTCTGTGGATGTTAATCTTTTAAACCTTATTTCAACAGTTACTCATTAGTCATTTGCTAATTCTTTGCTACGTTTTTGCCAAATAAATACATGTAAACGTAAAATGAATTGCATTCAAGGCAAGATTGAAAATACTCCCAAGGCACTCCCACCCCTGGACCAAACCACCCAATCGTTAAAAATGTTACACCCAAATAACAAATAACACTCGCAGGCTTCCTAACTCAATGTGAACCCAGTGAGCTAACAGATGTAACACTGGTCCCATGCATGCCACTGTGTGTAGATATGGATTTCTTCACACAACCTGTGAACCACAGCCAATATCACACATCAGCTTCAGTTACACGACAGCATACTTCCATGAATTGCATTCGAGGCTCACGTACGGGCCTTCAGGCCTCTGGAGGGATCACTCACAGACCGAGTCTCAGCGGACACCTTGTGTTGGCGTTCGCCAGTGGCGGTGGCGGGGTGGCTCGCTAATGGGCACAGACGCCATGGGCACTCAGTGGGCAGCACACGGCACAAAGAGATAACGACCTCTGCTGCGTCTGTCATCCTGCCCTTGCCTGCCTGCCCGCCACTCCACGGTGCTCTGCAGCGGCCGAACAGATTCCTCTCAACAAAGAGAGGAGTTGACATGGATACCACTGTTGAAATGTGGAGGGGTGGGGATTGTGCGTGTGCAGGGGTGGGGTGGTTGTGGGGGGCAAAACAGGAGGCATGTTTTCTTAACAGGGAGATCGGAAATTGCAGAAGAAACTCAGCCGTTTCCTTTGATTCAGACACTGGGGTGTGTGGAGGAGAAACAAAAACAGCTCTGTTTCCTTCCTTCAGCGAGCAGCAGAACGGAAAAAAAAACGAGGGAAAAAAAAGCTGTTGCTGCTCACATTTCATCGTCTAATTACAGTGGTGGAAGTCAGTTATCATCGGCCAGCAGCACTGAGTGCTGAAACAACACACACCCCCCCCCCCCTCCCCCGGGGAACCAGAGAGAGTGATGGGAAGGAGAAGGAGAAAAGAGGACCTCTTGTTTATGCACACAGCATCACTATTAGAACATGGGAAAAATGGAGAAAACAAGGAACAAAGAATAAGAAGAGGATGATAATAAAGACAGAGAAGGAAGAAAAAATAGACGAAGAACAGAAAAAATGAAGAGAGAGAAATAAGAAGAACAAAAAGAAATATAGCTGCAAGCAGCGATGGCGGTTTCCTCCTCCAGACATTGCGAACCAGGGAAAAATGTATTTTTGTGACAATTTGTCACTGTATAGAAAAATCCATGCTGCAGACTTGCCAATGGGATATTACATTTTCAAATGCATTCAGTGGCGATTCTAGACCATTTTTACTAGGGGGGCCAAGGAGGGGCCAGGGTTTAACCAGGGGGGCACATAAAAAAAACGCAACAAATGATATTTAAAGATTATAAACTTATATTACTTTATAAACATGTCTAACTTAACTTAACATTATAAGAATGAGTGCAGGTGTAAGAGAGGTAGGGCCATAAAAAATGAAAATGAAAAATACAGTACAGGGTGCAAATACAGAGCATTATCAAACGTTCTCTCAACTTTTGACACTGTGTGGGCGGGAACCAAAGCAAGAGTGGCTCTTCTCTGATTGGTCCTGATTTGACAGCAGGAGAGTCTCATATTCACGACAACCGTTTACCAAAACTCCGTTAAGTAGCTACATAATATCTTTGTATTCCGACCCGAAGTAACGGTACCCATAACACCTGTTTTTATTAAATACTAGTGGTGATTGTGGCATTTGACCCACGATCACTTTATTAATTCCAGGAAAAAGAGTCAGTTCTCATGACAGTCGATGTTATCTGCCCCTCATGTTATTAAATGTTATTGTAGCTGCTAGCTAGTCTACTGCTGATCTAAGATTCCTGCGCTAGCAAGAAGCCTTTGCTTGTTAACTGTTGTAGCTAGCAGTGTTGAAAGCAGTGAAAACACCCTGATCACGAGATACATTAAATGAATTACACTGAAGTCAACTTTGAAAACTCAGCAGCAAGAGCTAGCAATCAAAGGCTTCTTGCTAGCGCAGGTATCTAAAGCAAACTAGTAGCTAGACATGCTACCTACTGGCAGATAACAGCAACTATGTCACGAGAACTGACTGTTTTTTTTATCCTGGAATTAATAAAGTGATTTTGAAAGACTGTGTATGACCCACACAAATTCTTGTGGTCGTGAAAACAAATTCGTTCAGTTCGTCTATGACAATGTATAACATCTGGGAAAGTCAACAGGCATAGGATATTTCCATCTTTTGGTTCTTGAAAAAAAAAACACTGTGGTTATTTTTCCATCTTCTCTGCCTTCATGTGGCAGAAAAATCACCAGCTCAGCCGGTAGACAGTTGTATAAGATCACTATTGTTACCACTAGGCACAGGTAGACTACCAGCTCCTCTTAAGAACCAGCGATCCATTAATGAAACGGAGCGAGCCAAACATTTAAATTGTAGCTCCTATTTCCAAAAAGCACCACACATGGCATACTACAGTGATAGGGTGCGCCGCTTTAATTTAGAACGTTGTGTCGCACTAGTACCGCTTTTGGCGCTCTTTGTAAAATCGTAATACATTTATATTTTGTTCTATTCGGTCAGCACGGGGTGGCCGCAGGGGTGGCCAGGGACATGTCTACGGGGGCACGGGCCACCCCAGGCCTCCCTGTAGAACCGCCACTGAATGCATTACTTTGAAGATCCTCAAGGGCCATGGCTTCAAGCTAAGAGTGAGAAGGGGTGTGGTCATCCCTAAATTTCCTTAAATGTTGTGTGTGTGTGCTTGCGCGTGTCAAAGGAGCCTGTCCCTGTGTGTGTGTGTGTGTGTGTGTGTGTGTGTGTGTGTGTGTGTGTGTGTGTGTGTGTGTGAGAGAGAATCTGGAGTGCACACGCGCGCAATACCAGAGGGGCAGGGGCAGACCATCTATTGAGAAACACCCTAGCAATTAGCCAAGCATCCGTATTTCAAATATTCACCAAAAATCTACTTTTCATCTTACAGTCAATTTGTTTTCAGATTTGTGTTCTAAACATTCTCAAGTGTCTTTACATGAACTTGTGATTCAATCAGAGTATCACTTTTTGACCTGTTGATGTGTAAAGCATTGTTTTAGCGTTAACTATCTATCCAATTTGCTTTATATCAATAATTTTTGAAGATATGAAGTTGCCTTTGCACATGGCAACATGTTGTAGTGTCTTCCAAGTGACATACCAGTTTGGTGTTGATATCTCAAAGATTTGGTAAGATATGACTTCACTTCCTGTTAGGCACCTTTTCTGCTGAATTCGAGTGGCTGTACCGGACAAACGGTTGTGAAAATCAAAATTCTTTTGATAACTTTTGTGAGACATGGTCTGAAGATTATCACGGGTGATTCTGAAGAAGATTTGACAAAAATTGTAGGAGGAGTAGGCTTTCAAAGGTTTTTCATAAAACCGGAAATTGCGGAAAATCTATATAACCGGAAATTGACGCCATGGGGTGGGTTTAATTCGTCTTGATCAAGGGAATCCATTGGTGCCTCATTTTTGAAAATCGGTCACACGGTTCAAAAGTTGCGTGTGTTACAAAAGTCCAACTTTCACCTGTTGGTGGCGCTAGAGTGGTGTAATGAGAGCCATGAAACTTGGTGTGAATGAAGAAGGGACTGTCCTTAATGAGTGTGCCAAATTTCACAAAAAGTTACCATATGGTTCTAGGGGCTGCCATTGACTCCCATGGTACTAACAGAATAATACTAACAGATACAATAGGTTGCCTCCTACTAGGGCTTTGACTCCGAACTTCGAAATTCGAATATAATTCGAATATCAAAAAATAAATAGATATTCGAACGAATATTAGGCAGCCCTTAATATTCGAACTTGTTATGGGCATTATTTTTTTGTAAATGTCTTTGCTTGAACGTTGTTTTCAATTCAGATTCCGAAGCTTTTTCAGGCATGAAGTTGTGTGAATCGCGAGATCGTTAGCAAGGCTGTCATTGGCAGTGGAGGTCCGTGCATTTCACGACTAGGCCTTCAGCGATGTCCTACACGACAGTTAAACTGAGTGAATCCACCTCTTAATACCATTATTATGACGCCATGGCTCTCGAGCCATATATGTATACAGAAAGGCAGTATAAGTGAGCATTGCATCACCTTAACATAGTCGAGTACAACAGACTTTATTAATATTTCCGGAGCATTTAAAATCAATACACCCGTATTAACAATTAAGAGTAGTAAACTCTCAGTTATATGATCGCTTGGATACTGTCACAACTTCAAAATAAAAGGCGGTTTTCAGGGATTAGTCTACAAAGTTTTATTAAGTCCACCGAAAGTAGCCTATGTGAGCTTTAACAAGTTTGTCCACTAAACATCGCATTGTCCCACCTGCAAAGCAATTACATTAAACTGACCCGATCCTCACGATATCCATTTTTTTCTTGAAAGGTCCGTCTTGAAAATGGCGTTTCTATTATAATAGCGACCAGATCGATATCTCCTTCTCCTTCAGCCATTGTCGGTTGAAAATAAACTTAAATTTCCTTTTTCGCTAATTCACCACCACCATTCGCCAACTAAAATGAGCACTTCCTGAGGCACTGCGTCAGTCTGCCGCACTAGTGCGTATCCAATTAAAGTACGTGTACGTGTCACGTTCAACGTGATGCCTGCTAGCTTGCCCCAATGTCGCCAACTCGAATTCTGATTGGTTATCACAACTGTCTGTTTCAGTTCATTCAATTTAAATGATTTAAAAGTTCATTGACGTTGACTGATACACTGCCCTCTGGTGGACAAAACATATACAACTTAAGTTTTATACCATATAGGTCTTACTGAAGGCATTTAATGGTCAAACTATTATTAATGAATATTCGAATATATTCAAATATTAATATTAATAAACAAACAAACTTCGAATATGATTTTTAGGCAAAAGTCAAAGCCCTACGTCCTACCGGAGGAAACCTAATGAAGAGAGAGAATGAAGAAGAAGAACACAATAAGGAAGAGTAGGAGGAAAATCAGAACCATGTGTTGAAGCAGAGCTTCTTCCAATGAATAAGACAGAGCAACATGTCTACCACTGTTGAAATGAAGATTAGAGGGTTAGAGGAAATATGTATATCAACACAATTGGCTATTAAAGTCAGGTCTTGTAATGTTGGCTGCTCCTCTCCCCTCCTCGCGGTAGCAGCAGCAGCAGCAGCGTCGGCGTCAGTGTGGGGATGAAAGGAGAATGAGTGCATTCCCAGATGGCCCTGGAGCAGAGCCCTGCATGGCCGATCAGAGGGGCAGCACGTGACAGACGCAGGCCCGTTAAAACCACTGGAGTGCTGTCGGCTGCCAGGAGGGGAGGTGGGGGGGGGGGGGGGGGGTTGCTTGCTTGGGAGGTGCTTGACTATGGAATGGCCCCGGCCCAGCTCTGACTCAGATACTGTGGCCTGTGAGGCGGCGCTGATAGATGAGTCTTCTAGAGGAGGACAGCTGAAAACCGAGCGGGTTGGCATCCTGTTTGTAAACACTTAATTAATTTACTCGTCACCCATTCACAGATGCACCAAACTAAATAAAATATCGAAAAACATTTTCCAGTGGTACCGCCTGTGACGACGTCCCTACAGTTGAATATGCTCTCTGGCTGCCATGCCATTGGGCTGGGCTCTTTGGGGTGGCGGTCAGAGCGCATGTTTGCCACCCTGTAGACCTGGGTTTAGCTAAGAACACAGGGGTTAATTCATGTGTGATACAAAATACCCATTAAACTGAGTTAAAACGTTACCGACAATAATTAGTATGCTATCAGGCATTCACAATATTGATACCAATAGTCATAAGGGATATGCAACACTGGAAACCTCATCATACAATTAATTGATTTTGCGTGGGTGAAACTACATTCCCCCCACACCTGCCCTTCAGGGGCGGATCTAGCCATTTTGGGGCCCTAGGCAAAATATAGACATGGGGCCCTCATTTTTGAAACACGTACACAAAACAAATAACCATCCCAATACTCTTAGAATCGCAATAAACCCATAGTGCACTGCCACTCAACTCTCCACAGTAAAATCAGTTTCAGATTTCTCCAGCCTTTGCCAAAATTACATGTTTATTACTCAGATCATCAAACGAGAGAGAGAGAGAGAGAGTTATTAGAATTTCCATTCTCTGCCAGAGATACAAAATTATCTTGCACTTAACAGAACTAAAATACAAAATGGATATGAGTCTATGAAAACCACCATTTACATTTAAACAGGACCAATGAAAAGATTGTGTGTGTGGACAGGAATAACAGTGGCTGTGTGTGTGAGTGAGAGACAGGCAAAGCAGTGGTTCAGTGTGAGTGAGTGAGTGAGTGAGTGACAGGAGAGAGAGCGAGAGAGACAGAGAGAGAGAGAGAGAGAGACAGAGGGGGGGGGGGGGTGTTTAGGTGTGCAAGTGGTTAAGTTCTCCATCTTCAAATGTCCATTTTCCCTGTTGCCTTCACCATTTCATGTGAGTATGAGTGGCAAAACAGTGTGTGTGTGTGTGTGTGTGTGTGTGTGTGTGTGTGTGTGTGTGTGTGTGTGTGTGTGTGTGTGTGTGTGTGTGTGTGTGTGTGTGTGTGTGTGTGTGTGTGTGTGTGTGTGTGTGTGTGTGTGTGTGTCTGTGTGTGAGTGAGAGAGAGAGTATGTGAGTGAGTGACTGCTGATACATTTTTCCAGTCGTTCGTGCCGTCAGTGCAGAACCGCTGCTTATTGCAATCGCCAAACAGTCGACAACAGAAACAAACAGCGCGGTCTTTCGTCTTACTGTAGCCTACACAAGCCAGGACCTCTGGATTTTTTTGCCATTTTTCATGTTCAAATAGTAGTGCGTGCTTGTAAAGCGTCTGTCCTGTTTGTTCACATTTCTTTCGTTTAGCACAACCACTATCATAATCCTGCTTCATTTTCACCGAGTCACATACAGATCCCTCTGCTTTGGTTTGAAGTAACGTTATTTCGCGCTGTGCGCGTTACTACGTCATCATATTCTGGACTAGTCCAATGCACAATGGAGGGGTGCATGTGTGCTGGAAAATTATTATTTAGGCATTAGTTCGGCGTTATGTTGATATTTTTTGTTATTTTTTTCTACTAGAAATGTTTTTTTTTTTTTAACTTTACGTAAGTAATGGCTGGGGGGGGGGGGGGGGGGTCAGATTTGGGGGCCCCTAATAAAGACAGATTTGGTTGGGGCCCTAGGCACTTGCCTAGGTTTGCCTAATTGAAGATCCGCCACTGCTGCCCTTACCATAAATGTGTCCCAGGATGGATACACACTTCCTAATACTGGAAAAGAAATACATGGCGGCAAGAACTCATACCAGTGCGTTTGGAGAACAAGCCTAGTAAGTAAGCTGTCTAACATCATAATTATTCATGTAAAGACAACGGGATGACAGTGACTTGGGGAAATAATAATTATGCAATAAATCGGAGATTATGAACCACGGACAATCTCTGTGCTTGCACACATGCCAGCAAAGATGAATCAGTTCATATGTACTGTATATGAGTTAGGGTCCATAAGCAAGGTCTTGGTACTGGTCAACATCTCTGTTGACGCTTAAAAGTATATGGAAAGTCTGGTGCGTCTGCCATTAGGACGCGGGGACGCGCTTTAGAATTGCGGCATCACACCGCCCATTGTTATTTTGTTATTCTCCAAGCGCATATTTGTCTGTCACGTGGTGAGACAGTGACAGCCCTTGACTGTGCTGTAAGTCACCAGGCAGACGTCTCCCAGAAGAGAGAGAGAGAGAGACAGAGAGAGAGGGAGAGAGAGAGGATGCACAGAGGACACGTAACTGAGAGAAAGATGGCCTCTTGGGTACTCAAGTCAGGTGTGTTTCAGAGAGTCTGTCATTCATTGTCTGCACACCAAAGAGAAATCATAATACATCTGTCCTTCCTTTCTGAAAGTTTATTATTCTCTCTTTCTCTTACTTCATGTCTTTTTGTCCTTGTCTTTCACAGAGCTTAGCTGTTTGTATTCCACTCCTTACCGGTTCCCCCTGGACTTTCTGACTAAAACCCCCCAGTCTGCTAAGTAAGACAACCTCTCCTCACCATGAACACCGGCTGGCGTGCCACAAGGCTGCGTAAGGCTGAGCCCTCTTCTGTACTCCTTCTTCACCCACGACTGCCTTCCTGTTTACCTCTTTAACACCACCTGGCAGCGTGGTGTGCCTACAACAACCTGGCGCTTCACCCCCAGAAGACCAAGGAGATCATTGTGGACTTGAGGCGGGCTTGGAGCCATGTGCACACACCCCATCTTCATCAACAGAGCTGTGATAGAGCTGTAGTGTCAAGCTTAAAGTTGGACTCCACATCCTTGGCATCCACATCTCCGATGATCTCACCTGGTCCCTGAACTCCTCCATCTTGGTCAAAAAAGCCCAACAGTGCTCTTACTTCCTCCGGAGCATTAAACCCCATCACGGGTGAATTGGTATTATGCTCCCCCTACCGATGAACTTCTTCACTTCACTTCATTTCACTTCTACACCACTGTCGTAAATAGAAATTGCGCTTTGAGCTACCCTTCTGGACAGCGGTACACATGCATTTGTTGACGACCTGAAGGCAGAGCCAGCAAGGACTTGTTTACCTCTTCCTCGCTTCCTCTGCAAATTATGTCCATACTGAGAAATATCGACCTAGTTGACATTGTGTGATGTAGTGGCGTGAACCATTACACAGTTCTCGCTAGTGGTCTCGTGCACAGTCCACCAGAGTTACATTATGCAATACCAGCCATTGCGGACGCAGAGTGGCAGAGTGGTTATTTTAAGGTTCCATTGTTATGTTGATGTTGCTTTTAGAATGTGTCCCAGGATTTTGGTGGACTTCTATCGCTGTACCATTGAGAACATATTCACAATCTCAATTTCAACGTACTGTACCATTGAGAGCATACACTCCAACTGCATTTCAACATAAAGTACTGTACCATTGTGAACATGCTCACAAACTGTATCTCAGTATGGTATGGCAACTGCTCCCCATCAGACCGCAAAGCACTCCACCAGGTGGTGAACTTCACACAACCACTCTAATAGTACAGTACTTTAACATGTATTTGCACTATTCATATATGCAATGTTGCAGTCCACCACCTACACTGTGCAAATAATGTAACTTTACATTAGCAACTGTACATCTGTTGTTAATACTCCACAAACTTAACCAAAAGTACTATCCATTGTCCATCACTAGACATACTGTAAGACATGGCATCACTTATGCTGCAGTACTTACTTTTCCTGCACTAATCGATAAATAATACTATATTTTTGCACTTCTGGTTAGATGCTAACTGCATTTCATTGGCTTTGTACTTGTCCTCTACACAATGACAGTAAATCTAATCTAATCTGATCTAATCTCTGTTGAATGGCTTCTCTCACTCTACACAGAGGAAAGTCGGCTCCGAGGTACTCTATTTAGCATTTAAGCACGCATACTCAATATGCCCCTCAGAAGCTATGATGTCTGATTTTCCATGGTCTGTATCTTGTTGTTTTTTGTCATTTTTCATTTGGAGAGGCTTCAGGGAACACGCAACAGATGCTTATTCCTAAATGAAATCAGAGGCATGCGAAAACATCCCGAACCATGTATTTTATTAAATGTGTGCGTATTTGGTTTAGAACAGTTTATTTAGGCTTGCGTCTGTGTTCCTTGTACAGGAGAGTTTATTTGGAGAGAAGCTAAAGGGCTTCAAAGTGTTTCAATAACAGAAGACATCACACACACACACACACACACAGAGCGAGAGAGAGAGAGAAAGAGAGAGAGAGAGAGTGTGTGTATGAAAGAAAAAGAGAGAGGGGGACCTCTACTTCACACCACACAATTATAGGTTCAGAGAGAATGTGTTTTTCATGCTTCATTTCATGTTTGCGTCTCTGGTGCAGACATCTGGTTCCAGCCCTGCACTCACATTAACACACGTCCACATTCACCAAACACCAAGGAGTAAGAACCTCAGGACCTGCTTCAGTCAGTCTGACATTTGAAACATCTCTCTAATCCAAATACCAACTTAATGTGCATATATAACTAAGAGTCAGTTTATTTATCTCTCTCACACACACACACACACACACACACACAAACACACACACACACACACACAGACACACACATACGCAGACACACACACACACACCAGTCCATTCCAGGCCATATTAATAATTACATTGGTAAATACAGTGGAGGCACTGAAGGGCCAGTGTGTTCTGTGCTTGCTGAGGCCATTTACCTTTCATTCCTGAAAGATGGAGGCTCAGTCAGCCAGGACTGGCACAGGGGTGCTCTGGAGGACAGCCACTCTCATGGAGTCCGACTACGTTATTTAGGAAAACAAAAAATCAATTCTAACTGTGATTTCTTCTGTTACTGAGTCACTTTGGATCACTTTAGCTTTAGTCCAAATATTGCTGTACAAGGAACACAAACACAGTCCTAAATTAACTGGTCAATATCCTCATCATCTATATAAACCGTGTTTCTTAAAGCTTTAAAAAAGTAAAAGTCTGTCTCTCTCTATCTTTCTGTATCTCTCTCTCTCTCTCTTTCTCTCTCTCTTGCACACACACACACACACACACACACACACACACACACACACACACAGGCACACAGGCCGAAAGCTGCACTTAGCACAAAGGGGCTCAGCTCACCCTCCTCTTCTCCCATTCCGAGGACTTCCGGTGAGTTCCAGTCGGAGAATTATGGGTGGGAGTGGGGACATGACAGGCTGCACTGAGCTTTAATGATATCCTGTAACCTGATGCTGACAGCTGTTCAAAGTGGGCCAGTCCTCACACACACACACACACACACACAGACACCATCAACCAATGTCTCCTCTGCAGTTGCTCACAGGGGGCCATGGAGGTGATCCTTGAGGTGGCCCCTGTAATCTGTGAAGCAGGGGAGGTGTAGTGGTTAGAGGAGGGAAGGTGGGTGGAGGTGCGCTCATGTGTGTCTCCCTTTGCAGCTCTCCTGTCTGTTTCAGCTCCAGCAAAACTAAGGCTCTCTGTCTGACCAGAGGAGAAGTAGAGGTGGGAGGTGGGAGGTGGGAGGTGGCCGCAGCGAGGGAGAGAAACACCTGCTCATCTAACCTGCTGGGACAGAGGCCTCTTAAGGCCAATAGGGAGGGGTGGGTTAGTACACCCACAGAAACACACCCAAGTCATCATACAAACACACACAGTGCAACTGCACACTCACACAAACACAAACAGTAACATAGTATATATGTGTGTATATGCACACAAGGAAACATTCATACACTCACATACAGAGAGAGAGAGAGAGATGCTGTATAAACACACACACACACACACACACACACACACACACAACCACACAGTCGCTGCCACCTCAACACCACCACACAGATATGCTGGTGGCCGATCAGCGTAATGAGTGGCAGCTCAGGAAGCCTGCAGGTGTTGAGGCTTAGTGGAGTGGGGCGGCACAGGGCCACGCTCTGTCTAGCACAGGGGTCACGTGGGGGGCGGTGGGGTCACGCCGCTGTGCCATCATAATGGACGCCACTAATGACCAGTGACTTAAAACCCCCCGAGAGCTTCAGACACTCTATAATATGGAGACACACAGGAGGACTGATACTCACTGAGGGAAACGGTTCACAATCCTCTTATAAAGAGAATCCAAACACTACCAAATCACTGAGGACACAGACAGTTCAGACGAACGCTTTTGCCAGGTGCCGTAAAAGCACCAGTAACATTTATTTTGTTGTGCATGTTTTTTTTTTCGGGGGGTGGGGGGGGGGGTTATATACTCAGCTGTGGGGCTTCTGAAGGAGTGGGGGTTGGAAAGTGAGCAACAACTGACACAGCCAAACCGAGAAGGTGGAGAAGGAGAGGAGAGTGAGATATGAAGGTACAGAGAGGAAGTCTTTCATTATTATTTGAAAAAACATTGTGAGAGAAGGAAGAGAGAGAGAGAGAAAGTCTGAAAAAAAGAAGATGGTTGGGCCACCATTATCTTCAGCTCAATTCCTTCACCCCCCTGAGATGCTGACAGGAAGAAAGGCGAGGGGAGGGGAGGGGGTGGAGGTTGGGACATGGACAGGATACAGTTTCTGTTCATTTTAAAGACAAAGAACCTCTCATTACCATCAGGGCCTTCAAACGCACCCAGGTATCTGCTCAGACCATCAGTCAGTCAGGGGATCTCCTCTGATCACCAGCCTGTGTGTGTGTGTGTGTGTGTGTGTGTGTGTGTGTGTGTGTGTGTGTGTGTGTGTGTGTGTGTGTGTGTGTGTGTGTGTGTGTGAAAGATATACATATATATTATGTGTTTATATATTGTGTGTAAAGATATGTACAGTTTATAAACATATAGAACTTCATTACATATTAAAAGTAGATGAAATATGAGTAAAAGATAAAATGAGCACCAGAGGATGTTATCATTAAACTGTGTGAGCCGCGGTCAGGAAGTGGAGCGGCGGGCTGCCTTTGTGTTTCTCCTCGGCTGGATTAGCACATGAAAGGCCAGCGGTCTCGGCTCCACGCTCTAAGTCCTGCGTGGTGCTGAGAGGGGAAGCCACGGTAAGGCGGGGGCTTTCAAAGGCAAACGTCAGACGGGCTGAGGCGGATACTGGGGGCTACAGGAGGATTTGTCAGTGTTTCCAGGACTGCCTGAACCCTCTTAGAAAGGATGAAGTATGACTGGGACCAAAGCAGCGGCCTGTGGTTAGGGTTTTGTTCTTTAACTGTATGCAAAGCAGAAGCACACCAAGATGTTGGCTACTATGAAGGGTAACCCTTGGTTACATATTTCATGTGATGTATGTGCATATATTTTCACATTAGGGCTTATGGAACTTGAGTGAAGATATTCATTGGATTATTTGGATAAACCCAGTTGGTGTTGGGTAGGTTAACATGACATTATTATGCAGAAATACAGTCCACAGAAACTCACCAGCA